>NC_091311.1:45925434-45937934 GCF_038502225.1 Cherax quadricarinatus
ACCACATACAGGCAGGATCCAGAGCCACAGAGGGTGAGGCAATGCGAGGAAGAAAGGGCAAAATCAGTGTTTATCCATGGGCTTCAGGAGAGAGAGGAAAGGACACACACTGAAAGGAAGCAGGAAGAAAGGAAGGAGATTGAGAAAATCATAACAGAAATAGGTGAAGAGAGGGACGAGATTGTAAATTTTCAGAGAATAGGGGGGTACTCGAAGGTGAGAAACCGACCAATCAAGCTGATTCTCAGGACGGAAACAGTGCGGAACAGGATCCTCCAAGAGAAACCACGATTGAAATACTCGGAAGAGTACAAGAGGGTGTTCCTAGACAGAGACAGAACAAAATCAGAACGACAGCAGCTGAGGGAGAGGACAAAAAAGCGAAAGGAGCTAGGAAAAGAGACAAGGAGGGAACCAGCAGAGGTCAGTCAGAGCAGGACAGAACAGCAAGGGCAAGCACACACACAACTACTCTCAGAACCACACAACCTATCACACCATCCCAACACACCCTACAATCCATACCCACAGCCTCCACCCAACACCAAGCTATAGAACCCCACAGTATGCCACCAGGTCTCCCACCCTCACAGGCCCCCCAAACCACAGTGTTGGAAAGGAAACTGAAGGTATGGTACACAAACGCTGATGGAATAACAAATAAGTGGGAGGAGTGGCAAGAAAGAGTCAAAGAAGCATCACCGGACATCATAGCTCTCACAGAAACCAAGCTTACAGGTATGATAACAGATGCCATCTTTCCAACGGGATACCAAATCCTGAGGAAAGACAGAGGGAACAGGGGGGGTGGAGGAGTGGCGTTGCTGATCAAAAATCGCTGGAATTTTGATGAGCTGGAGAGAGAAGATAGCGGAGAAGAAAGTGATTACATAGTGGGAACACTTCACTCTGGAGGTCCCAAGGTGGTAATAGCAGTGATGTATAACCCACCACAGAACAGCAGAAGGCCAAGGCAAGAGTACGACGAGAGCAATAGAGCGATGGTTGACACACTGGCTAGAGTGGCCAGAAGAGCTCATGCATGCAGGGCAAAGCTCCTGATCATGGGTGACTTTAACCACAAGGAGATAGATTGGGAGAACTTGGACCCACATGGGGGCCAAGATACTTGGAGGGCTAAGATGATGGAGGTGGTACTGGAGAACTTCATGTACCAACACGTAAGGGACACTACAAGAGAGAGAGGAGAGGATGAACCAGCAAGGCTGGACTTAGTATTCACCTTCAGTAGTGCAGATATCGAAGACATCACATATGAAAGACCCCTTGGGGCCAGTGACCATGTGGTTGTAAGCTTCGAATACACAGTAGAGCTACAAGTGGAGGGAGAAGCAGGAAGGCCAGGACGAATGAAGCCAAACTACAAGAAAGGGGACTACACAGGAATGAGGAACTACCTGAACGGGGTTCAGTGGGACAGAGAACTGGCAGGGAAACCAGTTAATGAGATGATGGAATATGTAGCAATAAAATGCAAGGAGGCTGAGGAGAGGTTTGTACCCAAGGGTAACAGGAGTAATGAAAAAGCCAGGATGAGCCCATGGTTTACCCAAAGGTGCAGGGAGGCAAAAACCAAGTGTGCTAGGGAATGGAAGAAATATAGAAGGCAAAGGACCCAGGAGAATAAGGAGAACAGTCGTAGAGCCAGAAATGAATATGCACAGATAAGAAGGGAGGCCCAAAGACAATATGAAAATGACATAGCAGCGAAAGCCAAATCTGACCCGAAACTGTTGTACAGCCACATCAGGAGGAAAACAACAGTCAAGGACCAGGTAATCAGGCTAAGGAAGGAAGGAGGAGAGACAACAGGAAATGACCGGGAAGTATGTGAAGAACTCAACAAGAGATTCAAAGAAGTGTTCACAGAGGAGACAGAAGGGACTCCAGAAAGACGGAGAGGTGGGGCACACCACCAAGTGCTGGACACAGTGCACACAACCGAGGAAGAAGTGAAGAGGCTTCTGAGTGAGCTAGATACCTCAAAGGCAATGGGGCCAGATAACATCTCCCCATGGGTATTGAGAGAGGGAGCAGAGGCGCTATGTGTACCCCTAACAACAATATTCAATACATCTATCGAAACAGGGAGATTGCCTGAGGCATGGAAGACAGCAAATGTAGTCCCAATCTTTAAAAAAGGAGACAGACATGAAGCATTAAACTACACACACACACACACACACACACACATACACACACACACACACACACACACACACACACACACACACACACATATATATATATATATATATATATATATATATATATATATATATATATATATATATATATATATATATATATATATTACCCTAGTAATAATTTAATTTCTTTCATTACAAGATAGACACTTGCATCTACTAAATTATAGAGAAGTAAATCTAAAGTCGATGACCCTTTTGATAAGAAAACGAGATATTCTTAAAAAATATTAGCCCAATAATTTGCCTTGTCAGTCAGAAGCTGTAGGGTATATGATTAATTTTTTGCTCTTCCAGCTGGTAAATCTGGTTCAGCGTATACTTTATGGTTTGTAAACACGCCTAAAATGCTCACCTGTCAGTCTACGCCGGACTCAGCACAAGCTCTGACACTGATGGTGCAAATATTGCTAAGATTTAACAGTACTAGAGCAATAGATTGGTGTCATTTATTATATCTTGTTTTGATGCAGATTTCTTAAGCATATATATATATATATATATATATATATATATATATATATATATATATATATATATATATATATATATATATATATATATATATATATATATATATATATATATATATATATATATATATATATATATATATATATATATATATATATATACATATATATATATATATATATGTATATAAACATATATATATATACATATATATATATGTATATATATATATATATATATATATATATATATATATATATATATATATATATATATATATATATATATATATATATATATATAATGTCCATTTATCTGACACTGATACTACTAGTTGAGAGTGATGTCTTAGTTGACAACGATATTACAGGATGACAGGTATTTGGGGTGTTTTGCAGGACCTGCCTAAAATGGGAGAGTAGACTTCCCTCAGAGCTGCGCTATTCTTATGTTCTTATGTTTGATGATGACAGTGATACGGGTACAAAAACTATTGCAGACGAAGGGAACGGCGTAAAGATACTAGGTAGGAGGATTCCGTGGCTTGTGTTCAGCTAACTGACTCCTGTGGTCTCACTATATTGCCCACATATATATCAACAATATTTTAAACACTATATCTGACCCCGTAGCAAAGTGATGATTTGCATACTGTACATTCCCTTTCTCCAAAATACTTCTTTTCAGTCTTTCATTCCCTAGATTTGTTCCTTTGCTATGTTCATTTTCAAATTATTTTACACAGCCATCTGAACTCCTCACGCAGTATATGCAAATTACCCTCTGGATCTCCCAGAAGCAATATTTAATCAGCTAAATATCACCTGTTGCATACCCCAATTCACATTAGGCTCTTTGTCTCTAAGCTCGATACACATACTAGCACTCTAGCATTCACTGCTAGTACAACCCAACTATAAAAATAGCTAACGACAAATCAGATATACATCCCTATTTACGGTCTATTTCTCCTGTAAAGATATTCTTTCTTTGTCTCATCTTTTAAATATTCTCAAGTTTTAACAACTCATCATCAATGGTAGCAACTGCATCGTTTTCTTATCCGTCTTATCATTCCTATTTCAAAATCAGTAAATGCAACAAACATTTTACTTATCCAAGTAACGCTCAACAAAATATTTTAATTAAACACGTACTGGTATAGTGGTGGTTAACTGGCACTCGCAGTCGTCATCCTCACGTTCGTTAGGCAGGTACTGGTATAGTGGTGGTTAACTGGCACTCGCAGTCGTCATCCTCACGTTCGTTAGGCAGGTACTGTATAGTGGTGGTTAACTGGCACTCGCAGTCGTCATCCTTACGTTCGTTAGGCAGGTACTGGTGTAGTGGTGGTTAACTGGTACTCACAGTCCTGTCAACCTGACGTTCGTTAGGCAGGTACTGGTATAGTGGTGGTTAACTGGCACTCGCAGTCGTCATCCTTACGTTCGTTAGGCAGGTACTGGTGTAGTGGTGGTTAACTGGTACTCACAGTCCTGTCAACCTGACGTTCGTTAGGCAGGTACTGGTATAGTGGTGGTTAACTGGCACTCGCAGTCGTCATCCTTACGTTCGTTAGGCAGGTACTGGTATAGTGGTGGTTAACTGGTACTCAGTCCTGTCAACCTGACGTTCGTCAGGCAGGTACCCAGAGTGTAGAGGATTTCAGACGTACCTGATTCTGTCAATGAACTTTTGGACAGGCTCATATCAACTTAAGGAAAACTCCAGATATAATCATCCAGATACGATGGGGGCTGTCTGTAAAAAAAAAAAAAAGAAAAAAAAAGAAAGGAAAAAACCTGGAGCGCGACATCTGGCTATCCAAATCTGAGAAAAAGGTCTGAAACAATTCTGAGTAATAATATGCAAGATAAATTGATTGTGTGTTGCGTCAGGCGGCTTCTGACTTGGGAAGTCGTGAGGCTTGAAAAAAAAATATTCACGTGGGAGTAGCAATTTCAGTTGGAAAAGGTCACTATCAAATATAATTTCCTCTGCATTAGCATCGTTAATTTCAAAAAAATAATTTGCATATCCTTTCCGGACAAAAAATCCGAGGAACAGATGACGATTTTCTACTTTCCCCCGAGGGACACTACAGCCTATATTTACATACCATACCGCAGTCCTCCTTCACCCGGTGGTGGACGCTGCATACCATACCAGCCTGAGGACCAGGGCTGGCTAGCGCAGTGATCACAGGGGCTGTTGGTAGGGCCTAGGGACTTGTGGTGGCTCCATGGGCTGGTGATATTGTTTCCAGGGGCTGGTGGTATTGCTTCCAGGGGCTGGTGGTATTGTTCTAGGGGCTGGCAGTATGGTTCCAGGGGTTGATAGTACGGTCCCAAGGGCTGGTGGTATGGTCCCGGGTGCTTGGTGTTATGGTGCCAGGGGCTGGGAAAAGGCAGAGGCTTTTGGATTATTTTAGACCCATTGCAGTCATTTTGGACTGGCCCCTATAACTTTGCTCATAATACACTTGTACATGCTTCTAGCTGCACGAATTTAGTCCTAGTTACAGTACATCATCATCGAAAATTTGAAGCCAGTCGGACAAGGCATTCTCGTAGTATGAACGAAAGAGAAATGAAACATGGGAAGAAGGAAAAAAAAATAAGGCAAGCACTTTGAGGTTTGTCAGTGAGAGATATTCAGTAAGAAGACACAAGGAAGATTATAAAATAAAGAATCACAACAGCACAAGAGAAAAGGTAATAGATAACTGATAAGAAAACGAGAAAAATTACACGATGAAGATAAACAGCAAGTGAATGAACAACAGTATAATAAAATCACATGAGCAAAAAGCAAAAACTAAGAAAAACAAAATATTAAAAGAATTTTCGACTTAGGAAGGTCTTATATCAAAAAAGATTCTACTGCCTACCTCTCGCCTCACATATCATTGGCATAACTATGAACTGCGACACAAACTATAACAAACTGCTGTGTAGGTAACTCTTACCTTCTGCTAATCATCATCTGAGACCTTCAGCTTGTAACCACCAGGTATTTTTCATTACGAAACCTTCTAACTACCTAAACTTAACAAGTAAACACCTGCGTTTTTTCTCAGTGACTCAAACATGTTGACACGAAATATAATATGTATACACAGTACATATGGGACAGGGAAACTATAATAAATAAAATAAATAATAGGGTAACAGCACACTGGTGATGTATACAATTTTGTTAAATAATAAGAAGGTAAATGTCATCTCAAGAGAAGCTTCTTATTTGCTCCTGGATGATTTTTGTCATGGTGTTGCTGGCAGATGGTGAGGATTGTCTGCTCTCCAGGGCAAATCGAATTTCTGTAACAATGCACTTTGTATATCATTTTACAGGATTTCCTGCTGCACTGGATTAGATGAACAATGAAATGCATTAGCGTTCTAGTGCGTTTTACACACCCATCTTCAGGGCAACTTGAAATAGGAAACAACAGTAATATCTAGTAGTTACTAGGTGAGTCGGCTTCAACTTCACCCAGCTGAAATGTACGTTTCGCCAGTCACTGCCTGGCGAAACGTTTCCTTAATAAAAGAGTCCCAAATGTTGCACAAGTTTTTCAATCATGAGGTTGACATGCACTTGTCGGCTCGTTGCCTCTTCTCCCCCAGGTACAGCAATAGTGGAGTTCCGACTCACGAGAGAGACAGTATTAGCACAAGACTTGACCCTTCTGAGGAAGAGGGTGCCGTGAGGCGGGTGTAAGAGCTCTTGACTCAAGAAACAAGGGCTGTCCTCCAAGCCCTCGGATCAAACGGGGTTACCTCCTATTCCCCCCTGATAATGTATAACCCCTACGGGTTTAGCTCTTCCCCCAGCTCAGGCTTTCATACTGGCTTCCAGAGGCACTTTGCTCAGTGCTAGGATATACCATACTCAGCCTGTCCTAACAGATACCTGGAGGTTTCTCTCCTGTAAGTATACCTCTACCAGACTTATAAAAGCGGTCTAGTTTAGGTTAGGTTAGGTTAGGTTTGCTAGGAAACAGGACAAGTATTTCATGACGCGGGTCTTAGTCATATGATGACCCGAAGTTGGAGCGTTTGGTCACCCGACCGAGGCCTTCCGCTGGCTTACAGGTGCACCCCTTTAAAAATATATGGTTATAATTATAACCATTATATAGTATACAGAGTGGAAGTCTCTTATTATTATTATTATTATTAAAGATTCGCCGGCATTCTCCCGGCCCGGGCCTTTTCCAAGTGGTGGCCCGACCTTGGCTCCCTATCTAGGGAGTGTCTGAGACCTAAGTCTCCCATGGGAGGAGGCACAAGTACCCCCTCATCTTTGGGACCAACTGTCCCCAGGCCTAGCCACAAGCTAGGCCTCTCTGGTCTGTCATCCCCGCCCCAAGGGAGCTAATGGGAATGACAGTCGTGTGAGATACAAGCTCGGGCTCAGGCACCTACTGTACCCTAGAAGGGCTGGGCATGGTGTCGGTGGAAGTCTCTGTCGTGCTGGTCGTTTTCCCTTCCAAAACTTCCTTACCCAGAACTCCAACTGTAACTTATACTCTTTGTAAAACCTTGATAATGACACTTTTACCAACAAAAGTCAATCATTTATCTTGTATTATTGCCAAAATTATGAGTTACAATCAACTAAGGAACACTAACAGTATGCGAAATAATCTGATTTGCTGGGTTTTCCAAACAATACGCAAAAAAATTGTTGGAACAACTCAAATTATTAACAGCGAACTTGATTATTCAATCTCTTAATACATAGCAATTAATTAACACTTGGTATAATATGACCTTTGAACAATAATAATAATATTAACGGCGGTTACTAATATTACACTGCTTATTCATAACTTATTTCATAACTGAAGAGGTGAAAATAATTCTTATAATACATAAACAATGATATAATATAATTTTGATAATGTGCACCAATTGGTGGGAATCTCTCCGTGTATATACAAGATGTCTGTGTCTCACTGGATATACTCGTGCACTGAGAGATGAATATTTCTCACTGTATATTCAACTGAGATAATATTTCAATTACAGTATGCAGGAGTGGTTCTGTATATGTGAAATACAACTTTAACGAGCAAGTAGCAATCAGGAGATTGAAACCTAACCTAACCTAACCTAACCTAACCAGTTAGAGAATTGAAGCCTAACCTAACCTAACCTAACCTAACCTAACCTAACCTAACCTAACCTAACCAGTTAGAGAATTGAAGCCTAACCTAACCTAACCTAACCTAACCTAACCTAACCTAACCTAACCAGTTAGAGAATTGAAGCCTAACCTAACCTAACCTAACCAGTTAGAGAATTGAAGCCTAACCTAACCTAACCTAAGCAGTCAGAGAATTGAAACCTAACCTAACCTAACCTAACCTAACCTAACCATGACTCAAGAAATCGTAATGACACGATTGCAAACAAACCATACCCCACGGGTTCAATCCCGGCCGGGGGTATGGTTTCTAACCTAACCAGTCAGAGAATTGAAACCTAATCTAACCTAACCAGTCAGAGAATTGAAGCCTAACCTAACCAGTCAGAGAATTGAAACCTAACCTAACCAGACAGAAAACTGAAACCTAACCTAGCCAGTCAGAGACGGCATAGTCAATCCCCGTTTGATGCTAACTTGAGAGTACTACCTGTGGAGTGTCTCAACAGGTAACTAGTGCCATGGGCCATTCTCCTCACAACACACTTGAATGTTAAATATCAATTGTTGCTGGAGAGACGAGTTAAACTTGCTTCTGATGCACAGATTATATTTATGTGGGGCGGGACACTCCAAGCTGAGAGGCACGGAGGGTTATGTATTAAACGTGTTTGTTTTACATGCATACATACACACACACACACACACACACACACACACACACACACACACACACACACACACACACACACACACACACACACACACACACACACACACACACACACGCACACACACACACTGGGAGGCAGCAACGAGTCATGGTACGTGAAGAGGTATCACAGTGGGCGCCTGTGACGAGCGGGGTCCCACAGGGGTCAGTTCTAGGACCAGTGCTATTTTTGGATATATGTGAACGACATGATGGAAGGAATAGACTCTGAAGTGTCCCTGTTCGCAGATGATGTGAAGTTGATGAGAAGAATTAAATCGGATGAGGATGAGGCAGGACTGTAAAGAGACCTGGACAGGCTGGACATGTGGTCCAGTAACAGGCTTCTCGAATTCAATCCAGCCAAATGCAAAGTCATGAAGATTGGGGAGGGGCAAAGAAGACCGCAGACAGAGTATAGGCTGGGTGGACAAAGACTACAGACCTCACTTAGGGAGAAAGACCTTGGGGTGACCATAACACCGAGCACATCACCGGAGGCACACATCAACCAAATAACTGCTGCAGCATACGGGCGCCTGGCAAACCTGAGAATAGCGTTCCGATACCTTAATAAGGAATCGTTCAAGACACTGTACACTGTGTATGTTAGGCCCATACTGGAGTATGCAGCACCAGTCTGGAACCCACACCTGGTCAAGCACGTCAAGAAGTTAGAGAAAGTACAAAGGTTTGCAACAAGGCTAGTCCCAGAGCTCAGGGGAATGTCGTACGAGGAAAGGTTGAGGGAAATCGGACTGACGACACTGGAGGACAGAAGGGTCAGGGGAGACTATGATAACGACATACAAGATACTGCGGGGAATAGACAAGGTGGACAGAGATAGGATGTTCCAGAGAGGACACAACTGGAAGCTGAAAACTCAGACGAGTCACAGGGACGTTAGGAAGTATTTCTTCAGTCATAGAGTTGCCAGGAAGTGGAATAGCCTAGCAAGTGAAGTAGTGGAGGCAGGAACCATACATAGTTTTAAGAAGAGATATGATACAGCTCAGGAAGCAGAGAGAGAGAGGAAATAGTAGCGATCAGTGAAGAGGCGGGGCCAGGAGCTGAGTCTCGACCCCTGCAACCACAATTAGGTGAGTACAATTAGGTGAGTACACACACACACACACACACAAGCGGGGCCAGGAGCTTGGACTCGACCCCTGCAACCTCAACTAGGTGAGTAAACAAACACACACACACACACACACATATATATATATATATATATATATATATATATATATATATATATATATATATATATATATATATATATATATATATATATATATATATATATATATATATATATATATATATATATATATATGTTATAACGTTAGGTAATACTTCAAATTACAGCATAGGTGATCTACTGATCCAAAATTTCTACAACAAATTTTAACAAAACTGCTTCCAATAGAAGCAGTTTATTATGTAAAACTTCTAAACGGATTAATATAGGCAGATAATGATGTCCAGCCAAAAAGACAGAAAAAAGCGTACAGGCTATTCAAGTTAATTTCTGGGTATCAACTTAAAAAAAATAAGAACGGAGGAGCACTGCGGTGCTCCTGGAGCACTCCTCGGGTACTATTTTGATCATCCTCACGAACATTGGCTTAAATTCAAGGTACAGATTTTGTAAGTTTCCATGTTATGTATTTATTATATAAAAATATTTTGTTGAGTCACCCTGACATCAGTTGGTACTAGGCTGCTCAAGACCGGTGTTTGCAGATCTGAACCTCAATAAATTTATGGTTCCAGTCTGAGGTGTTCGACACCATTACGTTACGTACCAGATCATCAAGTTGGATTTGTAGGTGTAAAACAAAGCTGCTACACTGCATAAACTGTAGATAAATATGACTATAATGCATAATCTTCGAAATAAACTCACAAAAACACGTCATTAGTTTCTTCATTTTGCTCCAATTCTAGACATTTTTGCTTGCAGAATTTGTTAAGTGTGGCTCCCAGCTAATCTGCGTACCAGTAATTACGCGAAGGTAAACTGGTTAGGTGCTTCCAGAGGAATTATCTCGCTGCTGAAGGGTTTTCAAGGGTCGTGAGTGTTCCTAGTAACAGCTAATACTGCCTCTGGAAGATTGAAAAAAAAAATACACAGGTTTATCATCCTCTTCTTAGTTATTATGTTTCTCCAGCCTCTTCCCTTCCCTCTCTTACCCCCGACTTTATCCGTACTCCTCATTATGTTTATTCTTCCGTCTTAGTCCCTGCTGTGTCTTACTCTTATCCTACCCTCTTCCGTACTTCCAGTTATTTCCTCTCTCTCTCTCTCCTATTCTCCCCATTGTCTCCTCTCTTCTTACTCCCCATTACGTTCCATCTTCCCCCAAAACCTCATAACCCCCATCCCCTCTTTCTATTCCTTCCATTAACTCCTCTTATTATCTTCTTTCTCCCCACTCCTCGCATTATCTCCTCTCTCCCCACTCCTCCGCATTACCCCCATCTCTGTCTACTTCCCATTATTCCCGTCTTCTCCCAGTCTTCCCTATTATCTCTCCTCTCTCCTCACTCCCATCACCCCCGTCTCTCCCCACTCCCATCACCCCGTTGGATGTGATAAACAGACATCAGTGAACAAATAGACCGAGGGACCCTAATTTCGCGTCGTATATCAAGCAATATGGTTTTCCACGTATTTCCCTGGCGTGCAGGCCGCTTGACCAAGAGCAGATTATATATAATTATACAATCTTACGGTCAGGGAAGCAAGTTTATGTAGATCTGCCCTAATGAAGTTTTAATAAGATTAGCTTCGTTGTATCTCGATGGCTCCGCTCAGCCATTGTCTTGATGTGTATGATGCAGAGCCATCAAGTCTGTATTGCGTAATTATTTCCAATTGGTCATAGATTTTTTTCCTTAATTACTTTCAACCGATTAATTACTATTTTATTTTTGCATGTAAATGGCTATAATTACGCTTCTGTGATTTACGCATCGTGTTATTAGTGGTTCCTGATATAATTATTTAGGTCTGTGTGCTAGTGATTATCTGATTAAAAGTTCGTGTTCGTTTTCCAAACATGAGCTTTTGGAATAGCGTTTAAGATGTGATCTGCAGCTGAGGTCACTACAAGAGTCACCTCAGACAGCTAAAACACTTAGATAGGATATGTAGAGACTTAAATTGGTTTGGGAAAATTGAAGCTAAGGTATATTTCACTTACTTTAGCATGGCTAGGATAGGATGCTAGGTTAGTTTTGGAGGAAAAATAAAAACAGTGACATATATAAAATTTACTTAGCATTAGTTAACTGTCTTTACTTTGGGAGTTTAGGTAAAGTTAGATGAGATTAAGCTAGGAATGATTTGGTTAGGTACGGTTAGGTTAGGCAAAGTTTTGTTAGGTTAGGTTAGGCAAAGTTTTGTTAAGTTAGGTTAGGCAAAGTTTTGTTAGGGAAAGTTTGGTTAGGTAAAGTTATTTCAAGTATAGTTAGTCTAAGAAAAATATGGATAGGCAAGGTTCAGGCGAAGTTAGGATAGATAAGTTTAAACTAGCCAGAGAGTTGCACATGTTTTTAATTCATCAACTTGCCGGTATTGTAGTCTATCAATAATATAATAAGATAAACATTACTCTCCAGTCTTATGCCATTTTTATACTTTATAACTGAATGCGACGTACGTTGTACGTCGAGTATCTTACATTGTATTCGACATGGCACACACCCTCTGTGACATGGCACCACTGAACTAGCAATTCAGAGTGTAGCTGTTCAGGGGCCCCACTTCTGTGCCTATTACTAGTTCAAAACGGCCAATCACAACCAGAGAATTCTGCAATGTGACATCTTAAACGCACCGACCAGGATTGGAAGACTCCCACCGTCTCTGGTCGTATCCACTTTGCTTACAGTGCCTCTCGCTAATACAATTCACAAGCTT
>NC_091311.1:45942934-46030434 GCF_038502225.1 Cherax quadricarinatus
TTTACAAGTAGCTGTGTCAGGTAAGTCAGCTGTAAGAGCTTATATTCGTAGTGTTTTTATTGGTTGGTTCGTCTGTTAATTGTGTTTAAGGCCAATCGACTCCACAAGAACAATTAAGGCTACACTGGACTCGGTCACATCCAGTCAGAAATACTTTAATCCCTACAACAGGATTAACGCTGACTCTCAGCATTTATTCACTAAGAGACATATAGCTCTTCGTGAATATAATCTTGCTCCTATTATTTTCAGCCACCAGCTTATTTTCTCTTTTCTTTATCCGAATATTAAATCAGGAACTATTATATTTCTTTGAAGCAGATTTTTTACCCCACGGGGATGTGGCATCGTCTTTCAAACACGTATTTTATATAGATCTTAACTCTTATAAAATGACACACACACGCGCACACACACGCGCACACACACACACACACACACACACACACACACACACACACACACACACAAACACATATATATATATATATATATATATATATATATATATATATATTTTTATATATATATATAAATTTTTTTTTTTTTTTTCAACAAGTCGGTCGTCTCCCACCGAGGCAGGGTGACCCAAAAAAAGAAAGAAAATCCCCAAAAAGAAAATACTTTCATCATCATTCAACACTTTCACCACACTCACACATTATCACTGCTTTTGCAGAGGTGCTCAGAATATAACAGTTTAGAAGCATATACGTATAGAGATACACAACATATCCCTCCAAACTGTATATATATGTATATGTATATATATATATTATATATCTATATATATATATTATATATATATATGAGCAATGGGATCAGGCAACCCTCCCAGTGCGACTAGGAGGTATAGGGGTGCGCAAAGCAACGCATGTTGCTTTACCTGCTTTTCTGTCTTCGTGTTTGGCTTCCAGTGCATTAGTCAAGAAGATAGTACCCGAACGCTTGAGAGACGTGATAGGAGCTCAAGACCCCAGGTTTACTGAAGCAGCGATTTGGTGGGACACCCTTACAGACTCCTCCAGTAGACCAGCTCCTTCCAAAGACCACAAACAGTCCCACTGGGACAAACCGATCATGGAAAAAATCGCCAACACAATGCTCTCAACAAAGCTCGTCTCCTGGCAGTGAAGGCACCACACTCAGGAGATTTCCTGTTAGCTGTTCCCAATTCCTTCCTGGGCACCCGTCTCGACCCACAGGCCATTCGGATTGGTGTTGCTCTTCGCCTAGCCGCCCACATCCTCACTGAACATAGGTGTATTTGCGGCAGGGCGACAGCTCATGGTCTCTTGTGTCACACAGCAGAAGGGAAGTATGCCAGACATGAGGAGGTCAATGACATAATAAAGAGAAGCCTCACCACAGCCCGTTGCCCAGCTCAACGGGAACCCCAAGTACAGAGGTCTGATGGAAGTCAAAAGCGTCCTGATGGAGCCACTATGCTACCCTGGAAGGATGGAAAGCAGATTGCCTGGGACTACACCTGTGCTGCCACATTGGCAGACACCTACTTGCCATACTCCGTAGTGGAAGGGGGTGGAGCTGCCAGCCACAGGGAGACCCAGAAGATCCGAAAATATGAAGACCTTCCCCTTGCTATAACTTAATTCCAATAGGGTCGGAGACCCTTGGAGCATGGGGCAAGTGTGCTCTAAAGTTCCTCAAAGAGCTGGGTGAAAAGCTCATCATAGAAACCAAGGACCACAGGGCGACCAGCTTTCTCTTTCAGAGACTCAGTGTTGCGATCCAGAGAGGAAATGCCTGCAGCATTCTGGGCACGCGGCCCACTGCAGGGGAGCTGGACGAAGTATTCGAGATGTAGCTCTGAGTTACCTATGTTGTATTATTGTGAATGTTTGGCCAATGCATTTTTGTCTTTAAATAAAACATACTTGAAATATAGGGGGTGGTAGGAGAAAATTTTCAAACAGCTTCAGGGAAAACCTTGAGTTTTCCCTGAAGCAAGTTTATTCTTTTCTCTGAGGATGAGGGTCCCCATGACAGTTCTAGAGGTGGTACCTCCCTATATATATATATATATATATATATATATATATATATATATATATATATATATATGCAAAACAACCACTGGCTTTGCATATTCTGAAATCACCTGTTTACTGTGATCTTATTGCATATACATGTATATATATATATATATATATATATATATATATATATATATATATATATATATATATATATATATATATATATATATATATATATATATATATATATATATTTATATATATATAAATTCTTTTCAACTTGAACTCATTGTTCTAAGTCCTGTCTTGGTTAAATATTTTTAGCACGTTATTTTTTCCAGCGCATTCATGTCCATTCTGTCATACGGTGACTAGAACTGTGCAGCATAATTTAAATGTAGCCAAACCAAAGATATATAGAGTTGAAGTATTACCTCAGAACTCCTGTTATTTATACTTCTTGATATAAAACCAGTAATTCTATTCGCTTTATTTTGAACACTTCTGCACTGTTGTCTTGGTTTTAGATTACTACTGACCAGAAGTCTTAATTTTTTTATGCAGTCAGGGTTATAAAGCTCTATATTATTTAGTTTATAAGTTCCATGGTTATTTTCTTTGCAGTTATCTATATTAAACAAGCACCTGCCACTTCTCCGACCACTGCACCAGTCTATTCAGATCATTCTGTAGCACTCTAGTGTCCTCGTCAGAATTAATTCAATAGCAAACTTTTTTATGTCATTTATCTATATCGTGAACAACAATGGGCCTAACACTGACACTTGCGGAACACCGCTCGTACCCGTCCGAACTCTGATTTCTACCCGTTTTTGCAAACTGTCTGCAGTCTATCAGTCAATCACACCTTAATCCAGGAAAAAAAATTCTCCTATTCCGTGTACCTCTACTTTCCTCAAAAATCTCAGATGTGGAACCCTGTCAAAAGCCTTACTGAAGTCCATAAGTTTGCCCGAAATGCTCTGCATATAAAGGGGCTTCTGTATGTACACCTAAATGTCATTCACCTTTATACAAACATTGTATCAAGCTGAAAAATAATATTACAATTATTATTACTATTATTATACACAATATCACATTCATTACCATGATCTACATCCTCAAATACCTTAGTGAAAAAAATGTTAGTAAATTCGTAAGGCAGGAACGCCCCTTTGTGAAACCATGCTGAGATTTATTGATCTAGATATTAGAAATGGTCTTATGCCTTGGCAAGCAAAGTCGTAGCATGAACATCAATACCAAAGTAAAGACACACATGGTTTGTAAGAGGAATTAGCACCGTATAACTGACTCATTGCATCATCAGTATCTGTCGTAGTTAAAAAGAAAAAAAATACAAACAAAATATGAATTAAAATAACTAACACTCAGGTACAAGCTTCAGATATTTTAATTAATGTATTTACTATTGAAAGAAATCTTAGGGTAATAACGTTATTAACAGTGTTTTGAAAACCTTTAACATCTACCATCTTGATGATATCGTACATAATCAAAATATCAGAAAAGATGTAAAGACTTCAGGAACATTAACGATTTGCCCAGAAGCAAGTTTAAAACTTTATGATCCTTCACGTATTACAGTATTTTATCTCGAACGTTTGTTTATAACAGTTTAACAACTATTTTATCATGACTAAACTGGCTGTTGTTTACCAGCAAACAATTTACGGTACTTTTTTTTTTTTGATTGGTAGAACATTTAAAAATATCCATATCTGGTGGACTTTGCCTTCGTTTTTCTCTCTCGGTTTTGAACTTCAGTAATCTCATGTTGAGTTTGTACAGCCCAGGAGCTGTAGACTTTTTTATGAGTATATGATGAATGATAATTAAGACTGAAATCCCTCTAACGAAAGAGCTTCAGAAAAGTTAGATAATAATAATAATAATCATGGGGGAGCGGTAAACCCGTAGGATTATACACTGAAAAGTTAGAATATTACAGTATATGCCATGGGAAGCGCTAGGCTCCTAAGGGTCATACAACACATGGGGGAATAGGAGACAATTGGGTCTTTTTCGACGGACGTGGGGGCAGCTCCAATTCCTCAGATCAAGAGTACTACAGCATGAAGGATGCCAGAACAAGTTGTCTGCCACAAGGGGAGAGTCTCAGACTACGTCGACTCTTCATAAATTATATTAATAATGGGACAGCTGTAAGACCGACCCTGGTAATTGCTTTAAAATATATTGAATAAGACAGAAGGGAAATGGAAATAAAAAGAGATACTCCACCATTTGTCTAGTCAGCTCCTCCTACGAGCCAAAAAAAAAAAAAGTTAGGTAACAAATTATATGATTGGAGATAATTCTGAGATAGTCAGACTCCCCTCAAAAATAGGTTAAATTAAATTAATTCAAGCTAAATAGAATTATATATTCTAACGGTTAACCGATAATAATTAAAGAACACAGAGGGGCAGTTGCCTAAATAGTTGAAAAAACACAAAAATTATATCCAGTCTGAGGACGGCTTGTCAAGAAGTGTTGGCAGCTCAGCTGCCTGAGAGTAAATATTCCGTTGTCTCGCCTCGTGTATCTTCCATCGTCGTGCCGACACTTGATAAGAAAATAACATCACAATAAATATGAGCAGCAACATTACTGCCATTTTCAATTTTATTAATATTATTACATAATTTTTAAATTACATTTGCACAGGAACACTAAGCCCATAGGGGGGTTATACAGCAGCTGGAAATTAGGAGCTAAACACATCTGATTCGACAGTATACCGTCAGTTCCTTGAATCAAGATCCCTTCACCAGCATAGCTGCAATGTGAGTGCAATCAGGGCACCAGAATACAAGTTGCTCTCCGGTTGCAAACTGCCTTGCAGAGTTGTCTTTCGTTCATTTCCGCACACTCGAATTTAAGAAATTTTAATATTTATGTTAGGCTAGATTTGGTTAAGGCAACGCATATCATATTTACGTACAATGACGATGCATTAACGATAAAAAAAAGTGTCTTACGTCAGGCAGCGCGGGGCTGCATTGCAAAATCTCTAACGTGTATTTTCTCCCGATAGGATATAAAAAAAAAATTAGGAACGATGTCCGGAAAATGTGGCAAGAGACACTTTATTTACGTTCGACACTCCGTCTTTAAAAGGTCCGTTATGTTGTACATTCTTATTTTTTATGATGATTAGAGTGGTAGCTGGGGGTGAAATGTTGTGACAGGCGGCGCTAACGTGTGAGAAGTGTAAATCAGATAGGGAAGCAGTAATGGCGGCCTGTGGTGTGTAAATCACAGCGCCAACTTCCCCCTCCCTCCAATAACTTAGCAGCTGGGCAATTAAATTAACAGAATAAATTTTCTAGCGTTGAGATCCAAGAGTATAGTGGGTGGGTGTGGGTATGAGATACCCGCACTGCTGGGAGGAGACATATATTCAGCTATGCGTGGGTATGCATAGGGGATATGTGGTTAATAATAAAGGTTCACTTAAACAATGTTTGTGTGTCCTGCCCCTCGTGCATTATCACTGTGTTTAGCACTTCCCCACGAATATAATAATAATAATAATAATAATAATAATAATAATAATAATAATAATAATAATAATAATAATAATAATAATTCGTTTAAGGGAACGGCTCCAGCTAGCTAGAGTCGTTACCCTTCTACTGCAGCATTGCAATCTGAAGATGTATTGATTGCAACAAGAAAGGCCTATAGTTATCATTCAACTCCCCCGGTGATTGTTTTTCCATCTTGTATCGCTTGTTCGCGATTAGACGAGAATGTACACACACAACCTTGTCTAATACCTTGGACCATCTCATCACTGGCTAATATACAAGGTGGGCAAAGTATTTGAAGTATTTTGGCTTAAAGAGCCAAGCTCTTATTAGGAGGATGAGCGTCCGTAATTATAGCAAGGATTCCAAGCTTCTCTCTCATCTTCATCTGTGGGTAACTACGGACTTTGTCCACTCAACCTGTCTTCTGTGATTAGTGTTTGTTTATACTGGTCAAGGGAACCCGGGTTCCCTCCGGCTTAAGCTATGATTAGTGGTGTCACTTGATACATTGACTCGAGGCACAGGCTAATGTACCACTGATCACCTGCTGAGCTAAATGCTTAACTTAGTGAACCGGAAAATAATGACCGAGAATATCGCCAAAGAACTACTAGGAAAAATGTGGGTTGAGGACGGGGGAAGTTGTTTTGTCTGTAAGGAAACAAGTGCGCTCAGGGGTTAGCATCTCCTGGGTTACCGGTGATGTATAACCGTAGTTAAACATCTCCCTGCTTTGCGGCCGATATGTTTGCTAATAAAGACGCTTGAGTGTTGCACACCTGTCTTGATAAATGAGACACATGATTATCATTTAGGTACCTTTATTCGGGACACGATTTGCCACCCATTGACTTCATCAGTTCAATACAGAGAAAAACGATGAAAGATGAGGAGGAATTTGAGGTAAGCAGCCCGTTAATTAACCTAGTAGCGGGTGAGGCAAGTGAGTAGGCTTTCTTAGCCATCTAAATAATAATTCATGTGTGGCATAACAACATCTTGGGATCTTGTTACAAAGATTTCTTCATCTTTTGACTATTATTGGCATGATTTACTCCCACCAGTGGATTTTATCCAACAGTGACGCTGCCTCTGACTGCTTCACCTCACCTGCCTCCTGTACATAACCTCCTTCTCCGTGCAAGACTGATGAATACATCTCCAGGCTGAGGGACTCATTACTGCAGGCTCCTCATCTTCCACCGTTTTTCTCTGTATTGGACTGATGAAGCCACTGGCTGGCGAAACGTTTCCAGAATATAAATACTTGAGTGATGCACAAATGTCTCATTTATCAACTTGTCGGTTTTCTAAACCATTTAAATAATAATACACGTGTCTTACATAGTGACTGGCCCCGTCTTCGAATCGTCTTGAACCCGTCTTGAACCCGTTATGGTCCGCCTGCCAAAAGAAGCAGGATTATTATGATGTACTTTGTTTTTCTGGCTCTTGCTTCGGCTAGTGTGCGCACGTGTTGTGAACATGTACTCTGTACGTGTGCTGTGTACATAAATTATGTACGCATACTGTGAACGTGGGATGTGTACGTGTGCCTGTGACGCTCTGAGAAAGCCTTGTAGTGGTCAGTGGTAGTGGTTGTGATGGATGGTTATGGATGAGTGGTGGTGATGGATGGTTGTGGATGAGTGGTGGTGATGGATGGTTGTGGATGAGTGGTGGTGATGGATGGTTGTGGATGAGTGGTGGTGATGGATGGTTATGGATGAGTAGTTGTGATGGATGGTTGTGGAGGAGTGGTGGTGATAAACGGTTATGGATGAGTAGTTGTGATGGATGGTTGTGGATGAGTAGTTGTGATGGATGGTTGTGGAGGAGTGGTGGTGATGGATGGTTATGGATGAGTAGTTGTGATGGATGGTTGTGGAGGAGTGGTGGTGATGTATGGTTGTGGATGATGAGTGGTGGTGATGGATGGTTATGGATGAGTAGTTGTGATGGATGGTTGTGGAGGGGTGGTGGTGATGGATGGCTATGGATGAGTAGTTGTGATGGATGGTTGTGGAGGGGTGGTGGTGATGGATGGTTATGGATGAGTAGTTGTGATGGATGGTTGTGGATGAGTAGTTGTGATGGATGGTTATGGATGAGTAGTTGTGATGGATGGTTATGGATGAGTAGTTGTGATGGATGGTTGTGGAGGAGTGGTGGTGATGGGTAGTTAAGTCTCGTGGAAATATTACTGAACCTGGTATGTTATGGATCGTAATTACTCTCTGCTGACAGTGAGCCTCTGACTTGTCTAGATTGTAATCCTGTCACCCTGGAGAATTAAGGGATATCTAAGATGACTGCCAAGATGGTCGCCCATCATCCATGAAAACTGTGAATTTCAACCATACTTTCTCTAACAACAAATATTGTAAGCAAAGGAAATCATCTTTTATATTTTCTTAGTATAGGGATGAAATTAGGATAATTCCTTATAAATCGGATATCCAAGAGTGTTGTCTGTCATCTTAAGATCTTGCTCGGATTTTTAACCCCGGAGGGTTAGCCACCCAGGATATCCCAAGAAAGTCAGTGCGTCATCGAGGGACTCTCTGTTTTATTTCCACTGGGATCCTTCAATCTTCTCCCCCCTGGATGCGACCCACACCAGTCGACTAACACCCAGATACCTACTTGCTTGCTAGGTGAAAAGGGACAGCAGGTGCAAGGAAACACGCCCAACGTTTCCATCCTTGCCGGGGATCGAACCACGGACACTGTGTGTGAAGCGAGTGTTGCCTACCAGGTCATGGGACATCCGTCTTTATTGTTGTGTTTATACATTGACACTCTCGCCTTCCCTGGGTTCTTTAAATTATTCAGGGAAGGAAAGTACGCTAGACAACATATATAGTTTATAAAGTATATGAAAAAAAAAACACGGAACAGGTGGGGTTTGAATCCATGGCTTGGAGCTTTACAACTCGTTTGCCGTTTCGTGGTTCGTTTGGAACAGTGTTATTACGATTTCGTGATTCATATTTATTTTGCGCAGAGTTTGAGAACATTGACCAAATATTTTACCAAGGTACCCACAGATGCCTCTCGTAAGATGATGCAATATGATCAACAATGATTGTTAAATATTTGTAAACAGAGTAGTATATGTGACACAGTCTATTATTACCACTACGCTAATGATTATCTTTCTCCAGTAACTTTTGTCTATAACAGTAGAGATAATATTTCTACTCGTAGTTAAGTCTTCCTAGTCTAATCCCACAACTGAGAGCAATTCCAGGGTCAAACTACAAGTTACACTCAACTAATGACTGTGACAATATAACCTTCATCATGTCATCAGCTCCTCCACTTTTATCATCATTATTAAGAGAGTGCTCCTGCGCATCGTCCAGATTATTCTCATTTTTAAAATAACAACTGTCAGATTCTCGATATTTACAAATCATAGAACAAGAAATATGAACAGGTATCTAGGACATAAGCAGGACTGATCAATGTTGCAACTGCATGGGGGTCAACTTCAAGACCTATGGTTATGCAGCCTTAATAACCTGAGGCAAAGGGACACTACAGAAACTCTTGGAAAGATCAACCTTCTTAAACATAAATTTCACTGGATTTACGTCTGCAAATCCGTCATGCAGTGCAGCCCGTCACATGCCTGCCTGAAAATGATTCCTCACTGCATATTCGTTGAATGCCACAGCAGTCGGAGGCAAAGTTGTATATTTAGGCAAGAGATGTGCACCTTCTCGTCCTGTTCTTCAAAGAGAAGCATTGTACTAGACATCCACCTAGTTACTCCAGCCTCACACATCCGACCACAACAAGCTGCCATGAATGTTGTTGATTCGTGAATAACATCACTCATATTTGCTGAGGGGTATCCTTAACTTTTCAATTAGTTTCCTGCTCCACGAACCTTCACGACTTAAACAACAACAGTGAAGCTGTATGTCTAAGATTAAACTCAACCCCTTGCTGATTTTCCTAAGAAATCTGAGATGAATGGTGATATCTAGAACCACTTTTGATACTATACTCGTGGTAGTGATTAAAGATTACGTTCTTCCTGATGCTATATTCTTCATGAAAACATTTCTCAAAACATTCGCATATGACTCTTTATTTTTACTGCCATTCCTTGGCCAAAAAATTGCGCAAAGAATGGCACAGCCGTGACACCGGCATCATGCTGTTGCTCAGGCTGGCTGGCTGCCCCACTTAACTGCAGCTCGTGAGGTTATAATAACATTTTCGTTGAAATTATCAGCAACGACTGATAATATCACTCAGCTTTTATTTAGAGACATTTCCCTCATTAGGAGCTCCTGGTGAGCGAAACGTATCTTGTGTGTGTTTTCTTTCTGCAGATTTCAAGGTCATTGAGATGTTGAAGTTTGTGTTTCTTGTGCAGCATAACACTAATTCCAATTTACAGTAGCGTTAGGAAGTTTGTAACTGCTTTCGTAATGCTTCCAGTTACAGTTGAAGGCAAGTATGTACCTGATATTTTCTGAAAGATTTTGTAATAGTAGCTTTTATTATTATTTATTTAAGGGAAAGAACTAAACACATTGGTTGCAAACATCACCTGGAGAATGGTAGGTAATCAGGTTCGATCCAAGAAATCGGTGGATAAGTCTCCGGCATACTTCCGCCGCTCGCGATGCACCGTGGTAGCAACAGTTCGGGGCGAATGATCGCTCACTGCAGCTGTTGCCCGCTGCAGAAAATTACCCAGTACAAGAACTCGTAAGACAGGAGTAGATTAGATTTTGTCCGGAGGGTCTAATTTATTGGGCAGCGCCACTCATCCTGTGAGTGAACTTACCACCATAAAGACAGGACATAATTATCCTTAATGGCTTATACGCTACTTATCAGTATTAACCACATCGTTGGCTGCTACAGAAATCAGTTTTGACTAGTTTTACAAGTTATCAGTTTTTAGTTCCTGCAATTCCTGCATATTTTGGTATAATGCTACGAAGATAGTTACAATGTGTTATGTTGCCTGTAAATATTAATAATATAAATTGTATATTCATCTAGTGTCGTTCATCCTAAGATAGAGTACCGGAGAGTGCGTTTATCCACCTCTCCACACACTTTACATTGTCTTTCCTCTCTTGGATTAGCTACACCAGTCTGCCACATGTTCAGGCAGGGGTAAAAACACAAGAAAGCAGGAGTAAGCTTATTTACTGGGATGCAAGACGTTTCGTTCACAAGTATTGAACTTTCTCAAGTGAATCTTAATTAAAAGTGAAAGACGTGCTTGTACAGTAGAGAGGAGTGTTCGATGTGCGTGCATCGAGCATGCAAGATACAGTAGCCCTACTACAGTGTTTTGCTACCAATCAATGTTAACATGAGGGTCATAATGTGTCACACTGATCAGGCTGAATATAGTTCAACTGAACGTGAAAATATATTGAGTAGATGTACTATTTTTCTTTACAGCCGTAATGGCTAATGTAAATTCAGTTAAGACAGACGACACCAAATCTAGAACTGTTGCAGATCTTTCAGTGTGTCTCGCAGACTTTTGGTTTCTGCCTAGAGTAAAGCGCTGATGCACCACCACAGCTTTCAAGATACAGTGATTCATCACTGACTATCTGATCCAGACCTTCTTATTACAACGGGAGATATATCTGACTCATTTTGGCTGTAGACACCTTTGCCATTACCTTACTTTCCACCCACAGACGACCTTTTCCTCATACCCTGCCAGATATGACTTGAGTTCCTGCTTTAAATCAAAATAATTTAGGGCCTTTGGATTTAAAATTTTTCCAACTTTTTCCCCGATATATTTATCTTTATTAGTCGCAATTTTAATTTCCGTAGTAAAGAATATTATTTGCAGTACTTATACTTAACAAGCACTGAAAACCAAAATAAGAAAGTCGATATAACTCCTTAATAAGAATTAAAACGGATAAAAATCAGTATAAACATCGTACATCTTTGTTTAGTTCTCAAGATTATAAACATTTAGTAATCGAGATTTTTTGTTAGTGGTAGTAATAGTAGTAGTAGTAATAGTAGTAGTAGTAGTAGCAGTAGTAGTAATGGAATAGTAGTAGTAGTAGTAGTAGTAGTAATTGTAGCAGTAGTAATAGCAGCAGTAGTAGTAATAATAGGTATAGGAGAAGCAATTGTAGTAGTAGTAGTAACTGTAGTAGTAATATTAATAGTAGTAGTAATTGTAGTAGTAATATTAATAGTAGTAGTAATTGTAGTAGTAACAGGAAGAGTATTAGTATTAGTAGTAGCAGTAGTAAAGGTTTTGCCTCATGACATGCCAAGAGTTGTTTTTCGATCACCCTGACAAAGACAGCTGCCTAATACAGTCATCCTGCAGAATCCGGCCGGTAAGTTAGCGGTCTTTGGCCCTCCATAGGACCAACAGATACCACATTCGCACCTTCGTTCGTAGAAACCGCTGTCTACAACAGTGCGCCTCAGAGGTTACTGCTTGCCATGCGCGGTCATAGAGCCAACGGCGCCACTGAATAAGTCATCACAACAAAAGCCTGTGGACAGTCATTTTCCCTGACGAATTCTTCAAGTGAAACTCATCAAAACATTGCAACCCAACCTCTCCTTCCAACTGTTTCCTTGATAGCGAACTTATATATTTATCTACCAACAATATTATTTATCGGGTACTTACTGTACCTCATATCCCGCGGCCAATACAAGACAATTAAATATTTATACACCTAAACAAACCCGTTCGTGTTAAATAGAGAAATCTGATGAGGAGATTCCAACACGGAGCGAGATAAAAAAAAAAGAGAGAGGTAATCAACAATCATAATTTTCTCCTTAGAAACTAAACAAGTAATAAGATACACACCATCTTTCTCTAATGAGTTTGTGTTTAGCGTTGGTCAGACTAGTCCAGTCTTGTGAGTGTGGTATTATTTATTGCATTTGTTCATACTAATTCTACCTTCTCTAGCCTGCAGAATATTAGCTGTTACCACACATCCAGCGGATACTTGATCCAGCTTGATATCAGCTTTGTGAAGATGAGTCTTGAATCCTGAAGGCTGGAAAAAAGTCACATGGGTTTCAGTGGCAAGAGAGTGCCAGAGTTTTCCTCGCACTGCCTTAACACTCGCTCTCAGAATCTGAAGAGTGTCAATAGGAATCCCAGACGGCATTTCGAGTGTGAGGAGAATGCCATTATTATTATTATAATTATCGTTATTATTATTATCATTATTAATATTACATTATTATTATTATTATTATTATTATTATTATTATTATTATTATTATTATTATTATTATTATTATTATTATTATTATTGTTATTATTATTATATTACATTTATGGGGGTAGCACTAAAAACCTACAAGAACAATATAATGCATTCAGAATAGGAGGTAATAACTTTGATCCAAGGAAGGGGAAGGAAGCCCCCCCCCAGTTTCTTACACCAACAAGTGCTTCCCAGCAGCAAATCACTTCCCGTCCTACCCCTGTCTTCAAACTTCCTTGAAGGGGTGTTGAAGTAATCCCAATAAGACCTTGCACCCTATGCAATTAGTACTACCTGGAGTCTACCTGGAGGGCATTGCGGGGATCAACGCCCCCGCGGCCCGGTCCATGACCAGGCCTCCTGGTGGAACAGGGCCTGATCAACGAGGCTGTTACTGCTGGCCGCACGCAGTCCAACCTACGAATCACATCCCGGTTGATCTGGCACTGTAATAGCCTCTGCCAGGCTTATCAGAGTTAATGTGTATGTGTCTATTAGAATCCACAACGCGAATATACACACACAGATTTCTAGCGGCTGGGCAGGACGGGTTTTTGTTAGGACAGTACTCGTGTACACGGGTTGAGTCTCAGCTCCTGTACTCCTAAACACATCGAAGAGTGCCAACTATGATTCACGTAAATATTGAGCCACGTAACCTTCCCTTTCCTCGGATCAAACCTGATTACTTCCCATTTTTCGGGCACTGTTTGGCCCACTACTTGATGAGAGCGATAATAATAATAATAATAATAATAATAATAATAATAATAATAATAATAATAATAATAATAATAATAATAATAATAATAACAATAATAATAATAATAATAATAATAATAGTAATAATAATGGTAATGATAAAAATACTAATAATACTAATAATAACAACAACAACAACAATAATAATAATAATAATAATAATAATAATAATAATAATTAATCCATTCAGCTGAATATAAACACTAAACAAGAAATCAAATCCTCGACAGGTTCTTCTCACTATAATATCAACCCTCAAATGTTTTTCCTTAAGTGAAGATTAAACAAATATAAAGTATTTACTGGAGCACATCATGAGCATCGTCAAGTCAGACTGGAACCCTAAATGTCCTTTACACTCCTCTTCTGATGTTTTAATTGTTATTGCAAATCTTGGCCTAGAGAAAATGTTCCTCAGGGTCCATCTGTAAGCATAACTCAACTGTCTTCGCATTCAAAGCGAAGATCAAATCGTTGCACTTTGCAAGCTGCAACGCCCATCCAGTGTACATAGTTTATATACATTCTTCCTATGACAAGTTCATGTATATTTTCCCCTTCATGGCTTTCAAGTGTTTGTGATGGATCGCATGACGTTGCCTATTTTATCTAGTCTCTATTAAGGCGAGGTTCACAAGACAGAGGTCTCACCAGAAGATAATATTCTAATCCTTGAAGTAATTTAAAAAATAACATTTTGATCCCCTAATAATACATATGAAATTTTATCTTTAGATCTTGAACATTTTGTAATATTTAATCATTTTCTAAAATCTATGCATAAGTTATATCTGGGCTATCATGAAAAATCACACACCTGCTCCAGTAATCTATGCTAAAGTTATCCCTGAAAATTAATATCAGAGCTTTCACAATTCATCTATCTCAGTGGGATTCTTTGATGTAAAGGGCTTTTGTTCCAAGGAATTTTAGCTACTTTTTTGTCAAACTTGATTTCCTCCTATACCCATGGCACTGTATAATCTCCAAAAATATAATAATGATAAGAATCAGGAACTATCCAAAATGTTTTTCACACAGCTTTCTCGTCCCACCATCGTTACAGTGCTGCAGTTTATGATACAGGAATTTCTTGGGCGGAATCCAGCGCAGTGAGCACAACAGTTAGTTAAGCCTAGAGATGAATCACTGGCAGTAGGAGCACCTAGACAAGTTAGTTAATCTTACAGATGGAGCACTGCGAGCGGGAGCTCCTTAGCAGTAGGCAGGATTTCTTCACTCTCCTTGCAGGCCACCACAAGATGATGATTAATCAAGCAAGCCATGCGATTTAAAAAAGAAAAGAGAATTCGGTTTTGACGTTTAGCTCATCGTGTTTTAAAAAGTTTCTCCATTTTCTCCAAATCGTGTCTCCTATATTTTAATTTAGGTTAAGTTAGGTTAAGTTAAGTTAGGTTAGGTTAGGTTAGGTTAGGTTAGGTTAGGTTAGGTTAGGTTAGGTTAGGTTAGGTTAGGTTAGGTTAGGTTAGCTTAGATTACTTAGACTTACTGAAACTCGTATTTGACCAATAAATATGTAGTTTAGACAAACAGTCTGCCATACGTCTGGTAGCTAGGTGACCGAAAGAAAATAAGAGACGACAAAATATTAACGTTTTATCTCTCTTGCTGCAACTTCTGCAGTGTAAGGTCTCTGCATGATCCACCCCTGTGGGTTTAGCGCTTTCAACTGAATATAAGAATCGCTTCTGAAGATAACAAAACAAGTCGTTGGGATGGCTGGTCAAGACAACAGAGGCGAATAACCAAGTGCCAAGAATTCGTCATTATTCGCAGTGTTCTCGCAGGGCACAATACATGTTGTTATGATACTGGCAGCCTCAGTGTTCTCTCTCTTTCTCTTCTACCTTCATCCCTCCATCACCCCCACGCTCCTTCCCTCGCCCTCATTAACGCCTCTAACCTTCCTCATCCCCTACAAGTTATCCCCCAACTTCCGGGCTTCCCTACTCAAGCCAACTACTCCCAACCTCGGTGTTCCTCGCCGGCCACCGTCATGGCCATCACCATGGGGTTGATTCGAGGGTTTCTGAACATGTGGATGTAAGTGTATTGATGAGAAAGATCCCTGTATTTTTCTTCTTACCTTCCGGGACTGCCGTAGGAAAAAGGTCATGATACAAGCTCCATTACAGTTTCTCAGGATCATAATGACTACTGTATTCCAATATATATAAGTAACTATTATATTATGATATACAAATTTCTTCCACCCTTCTCTTTTTCTTTTATCTTCTATACACAGTTTCTCTTGCCTTCGCTCTGGGATTATTGAGATATCTTCATAAAAATGTCATGGAACAGGTCATCCTGAAAGATGGTAATTCCTAAGTGCTAGTAACTCCAGCTTTGCTGGAAGGAAAACTTTGATTCTGCCGTAGCTGATGAACCATTACTGGAATATCTGGTGACATCCTCACTACCCTCCTGAAGTCTTCCAGCTCAGGCTGACAGATCTCAGCACATTGAATGAGCCTAATCCAGCTTGGTGAAAAATGACAAGATGAATATAACTAGTTTTTATTCCCTCCTGTAACTTTCATAGCTTAATAGCACACTGCTGATGTATCCAATTTTGATAAATGAAAAATACTGAGCAAAATTGGATTCATCAGCAGTGTGCTATTAACCTAATCCATATAAAGGTTGTGATAAATGGTTTGAAAACCGACAAGTTGAAGATTGAGACACTTAGGCAACATATGGAAACTTTTATTAAGGAAACGTGAAGATTCCCATATGTTGCATAAGTGTTTCAATCTATATGAGAGTTACACAGCCGGAATAAAAGCTAGTTAGGTTCTCCTGTTATTGCTTCTGCCTCGCTGGGCCCGTCACAGTAGCTAAGTACAACTGAAACATTCTCTATAATTTGTATTGTGTTCTTTACAAACTTTCAGTTGTGTGATTGTGTGTGAGAGAGAGAGAGAGAGAGAGAGAGAGAGAGAGAGAGAGAGAGAGAGAGAGAGAGAGAGAGAAAATAAGGACTGACAAAGCACAGGGGACGGAAGGATGATGGGTAGGAAATGAAGGAAGGGATGGAGAGTGGATGGAGGGATGGAGTGGAACCAGAGAATGGAAATCGAGAGGATTCAATATGTGGTGACAGGGGTTAGTGGGAAGAATGATAGGAAGGGAGGGAGAGAAGGGGATAGAGGGATTTGATAGGGGAAGAGAGGATTATGGGAGCAAGGTAGGCAGAGTCATTATAGTTGAGGCATCAGGTAATCACGGGCTGTGCGCTGATGTCAATTATTCCATCAACGGAGTGAGTTGATGCAGCCATTCCCTAATGCTGCTTTTTTTATTATCACACTGGCCGATTCCCACCAAGGCAGGGTGGCCCGAAAAAGAAAAACTTTCACCATCATTCACTCCATCACTGTCTTGCCAGAAGGGTGCTTTACACTACAGTTTTTAAACTGCATGTATGCATGTATGTATGTATGTATGTATGTATGTATGTAGGTGTGTATGTATATATATATATATATATATATATATATATATATATATATAGATATATATATATATATATATATATATATATATATATATATATATATATATATATATATATATATATATATATATATATATATATATATATATATATATATATATATATATATATATATACATACACAGCTACATACATACATACATACATACATGTATACACGTTCACATGTGAAAAGCAAGACAGTGAGGTCAAGTGGCCTGAAGGTTGTATGAAGAAACAATGATAACTGATCGTTTAATAATTAATGCAAAATACTTAGAAAAATATTACAATCAGCAGAGTGTTCAATATGACACAATAATGGTAACACCTCTTATTATTAATAAAAAAATCCTTAAGGTTAAGTCAAGAAGAAATATTTACACTAATAATATACACTATAATTTTATTTATATATATTATTTTCTTTTATAAGATGATAAGACTGATTTTCATAACTGCTAAATAGTTATGATTAATTAATAAGTAAATATATCCAAATATGACAGTGTAGTAAAGAATATTCCTGGACGGAAGGTAATATAGAGAGGTATATCTCCCTCAGTGTATACGCTGAAAGTTTACCCTAAACCCTATTTTAGGAATTAAAGTATCCCTTACTGGATAAGAACAGGGTAAATGCAATCTTGGTGCCAAGATGAAATTAAGACATATGTGCAACATCTGGGTATCTTTATTGTAGACGTTTCGCCATCCAGTGGCTTTATCAATACAAATTCCAGGACATAACTTGAAGACAGTAGAACTATGTACAGAAGATGAGGTAATCAGTTCCTCAACCTTGGAGTAGGTGCGAAGAACACCGTAGTCGTGGAGATTCTGAAGCAGAAGCAAGGCGCCTGACGCTTATATACTAACGTCAGGTGGAAAGGGAACGTGTAGCAGACGAGGTCATAGTCACTGGTAGGTGGGATTCCCCAGTGGAAGTAGGTCCTACCCAAAGAGATGGGTTAGTTGTAGTAGTAGTTGTCGTAGTCGTGAAGGTTATGTACGTGTCCTCAGAATCAAGATTCTATGATGTTGCAGTGTCTGACAAGTTGTACAAGAATGGTATACAATACCGACAAGATGATACAGTACCATCAATCTGTTTGGCTGAAGTATTAAGCTGCTAGCCTGCCAACCTTATAGCCTGCCAGCCACACAACCTGCTGGCCTGCCTGCCAACATGCTCACTAGCCTTTCGGCCTGTCAGTCACACAATCTGATAATCTGACAGTCTGACGGCCTCTCATCATATTGCATACTCAGTCTGACAGTCACTCATCCTACCAGCAGGCTGAGCTGCTGCTGGCACAGCCTGCTAGAATGCTAGTTTGCCAGCAACCTAGCCTACTAGCACGCCAGCTAACCAGGCTGTCAGCCAACTTGCCACCCTCTCAACCTGGTGTGGCACTCTGTGTGGTCAGGTTCCAGCAATTTGCTTCGGGGGAATAAAATCTTCCCACTTGGCCCTGCGCAGTTAGTCGTACTCAGAAGCTGTGTGTGTGTGTGTATGTGTGTGTGTGTGTGTGTGTGTGTGTGTGTAAGTGGGGGAAGGAGGGTAGGGGGGATTGGGGGTAAGGGGGATAAGGGGTAAGGGAGGGGCAGAAGGTGAATATAACCTGCGGTGTGATACTACACAGTCTAAACACTGATACAGTATATTTCATTCCATATTTACTGTAACCAGGCTTCCCGTACCACCCATTTATTTCTGCATCACACTTGCTGCACCAACACCTGGTGTGCCTCACATGTTTACTGTGTTTCCATAACTGCGGTATTACATTAATTCACATCTCTAAGACTAAACATGTGCGACTATTTTCTTTTCTCTCTTTGTTATCCTATCCGGGTGTTAATTTTCACCCTTACGTGTTAATTTTCAGTGTCGGAGTTTCTTTGTATTACGTCTCTCCTCTCTATAATTCTTCAATATTTTATTTTTAATATATTTTAGAAAATTAAAAAATAACAATGGCTATAACAAGTGTATTTCGTCTCGCATAATTATGATGACTCTTAGGACGTTGATTACAAATCTGTTTTCGATTTATTAACAGTTTTCATGATGAGACTAATTAAATGTATAGGTTTATTATCTTAATTATAATTAAACCAATGTGGCTCAACTACATTGTTAAAATGAGTGATAAGAAACAATCTCAAATACGTATTGTTGAAAGTTATACTTTACACGAATCATACAAGTTTATCAGTTTACCAGAAACAGTTGTGTAAAGTCAGTCTTCGTCTCTAGGAAACAGTCAGCACTTTCAAGCACCCCGAGTTTTCACGTTGAAATATAGAAAATTCTCACCAAAAAAGAAAAAAAAAATCATACCGTACTGCCGTGTGGTCGCCCTCAACTCCCGTTATCTTGCCTCGGGCAACTTTCCATTTCGAACATTTGTGTTTAATTGGTCTCAATACTTTTTGTTTCAAACAATATATGTTATTTTCATTTAGATTTCGTAAAGCATGGAAGTTTTCTCTCAGATTATATTACTCATCTTTTCGTTTATGTATATTGTAAATTCGTTCATTCTGGAAATATAATTTTATTAATGTGAACTCCACCTCTGAACCAAGGAAAATGGCCCTACTAGCCTAGACCTACTAGCAGAAGACTCAAACAAGAGGTTGAAAAGCTAAAAATGGCCCAAAGGCCATTATACAGAGTGCTCACATGGCTAGAGAAAACATGTGTGATGAATGGTTTTGAAAACCGACAAGTTGAAGAATTGAGACACTTATGCAACACATGGGAATCTTTATTGAAGAAACGTTTCTCCACACAGTGACTTCATCAGTCCAATACAAAGTAGAAGTGGGTAAGGAGAGTAGAAGTTTGAGGTAATCAGTCCCTCAACCTGGAATCGATGTGTTCAGTCCATCACTCTTGTAGGAGTGATGGACTGAAGAGTGATGGACTAAACACATCGATTCCAGGTTGAGGGACTGATTACCTCAAACTTCTACTCTCCTTACCCACTTCTACTTTGTATTGGACTGATGAAGTCACTGTGTGGCGAAACGTTTCTTCAATAAAGATTCCCATGTGTTGCATAAGTGTCTCAATTAGAGAAAACATGTGACCATGAGAGACTATAACAAGAAAATAGATCGGGGAAAATTGGTACCAGAAGCGTGGAAGTGGTGCAGGAGAACTTCGTATGCAAGCTCCTCAGGCACATGACAAGAGGGAATAAATTAGCGAAATTGGACCTCGTATTTACTTAGATGCATCAGGAATACTGGAAATAAACTGTGAGCTCTGGCTGGATGCGAGCGATCACACAATACAATACTGCTCTCTGACTACCTGGTGGAGATAAACCTGGAAGGAGAAACAGGACAAACTGAGGAAGAAACATTGAACAGATAAGGAATTTCACGAAAACGATACTGTAGGAAAGGAACTGGATAAAATAGTTAATTTAAAGGAAGATAAAGTATCTAGATGGGAAGTACCAGGAGATTAGATATTTATTATTTCGCCCAAGAAGAGTCACAGAAAAGAGAGTCCATGATTAAGCCACATATGCAAATCAGACAAGACACATACCAGAGAAAAGGAAAAAAAAACATGCCGGAAAACACGACAAACAAGAACTGAAAAGAGAATAAAGAATTAAAAATGAATATTTGAGAGATAAAAGAGAAGCTGGGAATGACAGTAAGAATTTAAGGTCAATATAAAGACTACTGTACCAACCTCTTCTCCTTATATCTAGTTCGCTTTTCCAGTGCGGTACGAAGCCTTAATTTCTTCACGAACTACGTCCAGACAAATATTAAATTTTAAATATTACTACACTGAATCTGAAGTAAAATCTGCCAACATTACAGTAGCTCGGGTACATCTTTAAATATCCAGTTGTATCACTTTTTTTTTCAAATCCTCCAAATATATCGTTCAGTATAAATCGTGTCCATTCTGATGCTTTTTCTCATTTCTTTTTGTCTCTCATCAAAGGTCACTTTGGACTTGCATGATCAAGTGTATTTGTTACATGTTGATGTTACACACTATATGATAATCTAGACATACTTCGTATATTGGATAATAAACGATTCATCATTCGGTCTCCTGGAAGTTAATCTTGTAAAGTAAAAGGACACAAGTGCAACTAATGTGACATTTTATTGTGGCAACGTTTCGCTCTCCAGGAGCTTTATCAAGCCATTATCAAGCTCCTGGAGAGGGAAACGTTGCCACAATAAAATATCACATTAGTTGCACTTGTGTCCTTTTACTTTACATATTGTCGGTAATTCTACCAACTTTATTACAAAGTTAATCTTAGATTCATCATTCGAAAATCTGTTGGATTAGTCATTCGGCTGTTGTGCAACTCTAGCAACAAACCATCTTGTGTGAGACATTATGCCTCTATTTCTCAGTCTGTACTTCGTTTCTGGTCGTCTTTCCAGTATTCGAGTGTTTATAACCATGTTCTTCTAAGGTTGAATTTCGGTAGTTATTTACCTGACTAACTTTGCACTCTCTCGGTATAGCATTATAACTTTCCACCATTTACAATACTTTTTCTCTTAAATAATTACACATGTTGTGTAAAAAGATACGTAGGACCGTCTTTATGCATATTGTTTACATATATACTAGCAACAATATCTGTCCAAGTAGCAATCCTTGTGGATCCTTGAGTTTTTTCCTCTGTATATTCTAACAATCTAACCATATTTTTTAAAAGTCTGGACCGGCCAGGTGGCCAAAAACTACATCTGCGGGTCATCATTTGATAAAACTTGCGTCAGGAAACATCCTCTTTCCTGACAAACCTTACCTAACCTAACCTAACCTAACCTATTACTCTTTATTTGTTTAATTTTACTTATTTTTTAATCCATACTAGCACCTAGCCAGCTAGGCTTGCCGCCTGCTTCTCTAGTTTTTTTTTTTAAACTAGTCCAAAATTATGCAGTCCAGTCACTCCTCTCTTTCCTGTTAAACTTACGTTACTCTGTAATAAAACTCCAGCAGGTTCGTGAGGCAGGATTTACCGTATCTAAATCCGCGTGATCTGTCGTTTATGAGACCGTCTCTCTCTCTTCAGGTGCTATCTGTCTGTCCTCTTGCTTAAATATTATGATCACATTCCTTGGCTTTCACCATTTCGTAGCAAATATTTTATCTGGCGGTTCACACATTGCTTCTCTCTCGTCTGTCTGTCTACCTGTTTGTCTGTCTGTCTGTCTGTCTGTCTGTCTGTTTTTCTCTCTCTCTCTTCCTCTCAGAACCCAGGGAGATACAAAGTTAGGTCCCAGTTCTTTTGACATCTTCAGTTCGCTCAGAATCATCTTCATTTGTTATACGTTTGTTCGTATTCACTTAGTCTTATCCACTTAGTGGCAGGTTCTTGGCTCTTGTCCCCCCGCCTCTGAGGGGCCAGAAAATGCCCCCACTGCTACTTTATCTAGTCTACTGCATTCCACTGACCACCCTGATGCTAGAAAAGTGCTTCCTAACGTACGTACGAAGGTACATGTACTTGTGTTTGTGTGTAATAACGTAACAAATTAGGCAACATCTCATGGGCATCTAACGTTCCAACTGCCGCCTTCATCGCGCCCTGCGTCAAGTTCACCTGCATCAGCTCCGTGGTCCTTAAGGCTAACAAGTTCTCGCCAGATCAATACGGTGGAAGCAGCAATTAACAATGAGAGTCCAGCTGGGTGATGAACGAGAGGGCTGTGAGACTGGTCTTCCCTCCACCCCTCTCAACCAACTCACTACATTATCATTACCCAAGTAACACTAACTCCTTCACACACTAGCAGATATACTCGTCCATACACCAACAGATGTAATGTCAGTGCATATACGTTGAATGTACGCATTTGCCCCTATTCTAGATACTTTATATAATTTTCTAATTCATTTAATTAGGTTCATAATAAGAAAGCGTTCATTTTCATTATCCGATTTACCTGGAGACCGGTGCTAATGACCTTTAGCAGTCGAAGTGACTAAAACCAAAAAAAAAAAGAGAGCATCGGCATATCTCTTAGAAGCCAAAAACATTGTTCGAGGCTTTAGACACAAAATAATACAACCTGTCGTATGTTTGGAGTTAGTACAGTATGTTCAATAAGATTCCCACAATTGGTTCGATGAAACTTCCAAATTTCTCCGTGCACTTACGGATGAAAGGTTATGGGATTTATACAGTGAATAATAGATAGATTAAGGAAAGCAATTAAGAGTAAATCATTGAGGATTGGAACCGCTAATTGGAGCTAGAAACATGATTTACTGCACTTGGGCATGTCATAGTTCAAAGCCTTGATTCTCCTGTGTGATAATGTCTTCGAGCACTGTCAATAACGGTGCATAATAATACAAAACATTAACGACTCTGAATTAAGAAATAATGAAAAGTACTACCAAGTATTTACACTACAAAGGCCCTGAAGGTACTACAAGATATACTAGTGATGGTCAGCTGAAATTTAAGTGAGGGGGGAGGGAGGGTGATCGCAGGGAGGGGTCAGTGAACGAGGCTTCACAGTAATATCAGGGGTGTCTTCTTGACTTCCCCTTCCAGCACCCCTTCCCTGACATGTTCATGGTTATTGGATTATAATTATATTATAATAATTGAGAAGCGCTAAACCCGTAGGATTATATAGCGCCTGTGGGGGGGAATGGAAGGTATTCAGGCTTAATTCAGGGAACTAATCATGATTATGTACGTGGGAATGTAACAACTTGATTTCTAATAGTTTTACTCTGCTTCGTGATTAAGATTTTTTCAATGTGACAGTGAATTGGTCTGGATAATAGCAAGCGTAAATTTGATTTTTGGTAACAGTATGTGTTTAAAGAGCTGAAAAGCGTAACAATCCCAGCTCTTTGTCAATAAAAGAATTTAAATTTTAACGAAATTAGACAAGTCTAGAGGAGATTTATATTGTGGTAATAACAGATTATGCTTTCCACAACGCAGGAAGGATTTCATTCCCATAAAAGACTCCAGCAAAGCCATGTGTGTAATGTCACGCAGCAATCTAATTGCAGTTTCAAAAATCTGAACAGGACTCAAGTTACTATATTTTTGGGAAATTATATCTCCCTGGATGGTGTACCTCACACACAGTCAACAGGAATTAATGTAGTTATCATAACGGATATATAAAAACATTAAAATGTACTAATTTTACCTGTTCTTGTTATTCTTCTGATGTATATAAACACATGAACGAGCTCGGGATTTATTTCGTATTTTCCACTGTTGTATCTTTTCGCATTTGCAATATTGCATATTTTCAGTATTTTATTATACTACTACCATCACCTACCATCATACATATATATAAATAATGTCTCTTGAGAATGTCATTGAGAGATTAAGGATATATATACAATGAGTAACATATATGCATACGTAGCTACAATCATACACACATACATGTATGTACATATACACACACACATACAAGGAGTGAAGAGATGACTCGATCTTCCCTGCCACCTATCAAGGCTGCCCAGGTGTCCCTTGGATGGAGGGTGTTGCTCAGGTTCTGGTAGAGACAGTTAGCTCCATCGGGGTACCAGTACCTGCACTAGTACCAGTACCGGTACCTAGGTACAATGCACATTCCTGTCAGCACACGCGAAATTGCCTGGGTAATTTCGTACACTGAAAGGTAATAATTTATGCAAGAAAATGTGGGTTCCTTATTTACACTTACACGAAGTGGAGCTCCTAATTTATCTTAGCTAAAATTTACGAAGATTCTGAACTCTGCGTTGTCATTAAAGTAGCAAGAATTGTCGACCATAAGTAAGAACACTGTTGACGTTTTTGTTACAGGCTGAGAATAGTAACCATCTGTCTTTACAAGTAATAACAACAGCTCTTAGCCTGTAAATTCAAGTACGGAGAAAAATAAGAAGAAAGAACTGATAATAGACTTCGTTAGGAAATAATTTCTTTCCCGTTGGTTACAAAATAAGGAAGTAATAAGCCAGTGTTGATAATACAGTAATAGTTGGGTAATTGATATAATATTCTTTAACAATTGAAGACGCTGAGAAAACAATATATGAACATGCTGATAATTAAGAATCTTTAATTTTTTTCTTCCTCTTCTTATTTCCTTCTTTTTCCTTTTCTTTCTTCTTCTTTATGTTATTTTTGCTTTTATAATAATAATAATAATAATAATAATAATAATAATAATAATCATAATAATAATAATAATAATAATAATAATAATAATAATAATAATAATAATAATAATAATAATAATAATAATTATTATTATTATTATTATTATTATTATTATTATTATTATTGCTGCTGCTGTTGTTTTTTACAAATAAATAAACAAAAGTATATAAAACACCAGGAAAGAACCCCCAAAAATAGATTCACAATGAACATTTTCAGAGTCAAAAGACGAAAGGAAAAAAAAAGATTAAGCGAGACGCTGCTTCTCACAGAAACAAATACACAAGCAAATGAAAAAGAAAATCTATATTACGTAAAGAAAAAATAAAAGAAAGTAATGTAGTTCCTGTGAAATGGTAAAAAAAAAATAAAGTGAGAAGAAATAAGAAAAAAATATGGAAGAAATTACAAAATAGAAATATGAACATTGTATGGAGGGAGATATTACGAGAGAAGAAGACAGCAGACATGTATAGAGGGAAAAGACAGCAGACATGTACAGAGGGAGAAGACAGCAGACATGTACAGAGGGAGAAGACAGCAGACATGTATAGAGGGAAAAGACAGCAGACATGTACAGAGGGAGAAGACAGCAGACATGTACAGAGGGAGAAGACAGCAGACATGTACAGAGGGAGAAGACAGCAGACATGTACAGAGGGAGAAGACAGCAGACATGTACAGAGGGAGAAGACAGCAGACATGTACAGAGGGAGAAGACAGCAGACATGTACAGAGGGAGAAGAAAACAGACATGTACAGAGGGAGAAGACAGCAGACATGTAGAAAGGGAGAAGGCATCAGACATGTACAAAGGGAGAAGACAGCAGACATGTACAGAGGGAGAAGACAGCAGACATGTACAGAGGGAGAAGACAGCAGACATATACAGAGGGAGAAGACAGTAGACATGTACAGAGGGAGAAGACAGCAGACATGTACAGAGGGAGAAGACAGCAGACATGTACAGAGGGAGAAGACAGCAGACATGTACAGAGGGAGAAGACAGCAGACATGTACAGAGGGAGAAGACAGTAAATATATTCAGGGGAAGAAGACATACATCTATAGAAGGAGAAGACAACAGACATGTACAGAGGGAGAAAACAGGAGACATGTACAGAGGGAGAAGGCAACAGACATGTACAGAGGGAGAAGACAGCAGACATGTATAGAGGGAGAAGACAGCAGACATGTACAAAGGGAGAAGACAGCAGACATGTACAGAGGGAGAAGACAGTAAATATATTCAGAGGAAGAATACATACATGTATAGAAGGAGAAGAAAACAGACATGTACAGAGGGAGAAGACATACATGTAGTGGGGGAGAAGACAGTAAACATATGCAGGGGAGACGACAACAGATATTTAGAAGGGTTAAGAGAGCAGACATGTACAGAGAGAGAAGACAGCAGACATGTACAGGGGTTAAGAGAGCAGACATATACAGGGAGGGAGAGAAGACAGCAGACATGTACAAGGGTTAAGAGAGCAGACATGTATAGGGAGAGAAGACAGCAGACATGTATAGGGAGAGAAGACAGCAGACATGTACAGGGGTTAAGAGAGCAGACATATACAGGGAGGGAGAGAAGACAGCAGACATGTACAAGGGTTAAGAGAGCAGACATGTATAGGGAGAGAAGACAGCAGACATGTACAAGAGTTAAGAGAGCAGACATGTATAGGGAGAGAAGACAGCAGACATGTACAAGGGTTAAGAGAGCAGACATATACAGGGAGAGAAGACAGCAGACATGTACAGGGGTTAAGAGAGCAGACATGTATAGGGAGAGAAGACAGCAGACATGTACAGGGGTTAAGAGAGCAGACATATACAGGGAGAGAAGACAGCAGACATGTACAAGGGTTAAGAGAGCAGACGTGTACAGAGAGAGAAGACAGCAGACATGTACAGAGAAAGAAGACAGCAGATATGTACAGGGGTTAAGAGAGCAGACATATACAGGGAGAGAAGACAGCAGACATGTACAGGGGGAGAAGATAAGCACTATCTACAAGTAAAGAAGACACGGCACACTCTGCTCAACATGGCAATAACATCTCCCTGGGTTGCAATTTAAATCAAAAAAAATGCGTGGAAAATAATCAGAAGAAAGAGGTACGTACAAAAAAAAAAAAAAAAACAGAAAACAAACCTCGACATGTTTACCAGAAATAACAGTTCTCTGCATTGTAACCCACAGCTGAGTTGAAACCTCAAGTGCAGTCAGGTCTCTGGTGATTACCATACTCTGTGTCTTTCTGTTCTTGGAGACACTTTTTTTTACTTTGAGTTTTCAACATTGTAGAAATTCATTATTGCTAAAAAATATTGTTTTGATGTGACATGGCAAAGAAAATTCCTTCGTGGATTAAGAGGGTGATGAAGCATATCCCAGGTTTTAACCTTCGCTAGAGTTGTCCTTCGCTACTGTGGCATTAACTCACCCGGTAAAAACACAATCCAATCACAGGCAAGAGCTGGACAACAGGCAATTTTCATGCGGGATTTTGCTTGGTAATGTTGCGTGGCATTTGTACGCCAGGCGATGGAAGGAACGTACTGCCAGAAGTGAACGTTGGAACGCCAGGCGATAGACAGAATGTACTGCCAGAAGTGAACGTTGGAACGATAGGCGATTTTTTTTTGTGCAGAAGAGTGTTTCGTTCCTCTCTGAATATGATATATATATATATATATATATATATATATATATATATATATATATATATATATATATATATATATATATATATATATATATATATATATATATATATATATATATATATATATATATATATATATATATATATATGTATGTATGTATGTATATATACATATATATATATATATATATATATATATATATATATATATATATATATATATATATATATATATATATATATATATATATATATATATATAAATATATACACGTATATATACATATATATATATATATATATATATATATATATATATATATATATTTTTTTTTTTTTTTTTCAACAAGTCGGTCGTCTCCCACCGAGGCAGGGTGACCCAAAAAAAAAGAAAGAAAATCCCCAAAAAGAAAATACTTTCATCATCATTCAACACTTTCACCACACTCACACATTATCACTGCTTTTGCAGAGGTGCTCAGAATACAACAGTTTAGAAGCATATACGTATAGAGATACACAACATATCCCTCCAAACTGCCAATATCCCAAACCACTCCTTTAAAGTGCAGGCATTGTACTTCCCATTTCCAGGACTCAAGTCCGACTATATGAAAATAACCGGTTTCCCTGAATCCCTTCACTAAATATTACCCTGCTCACACTCCAACAGATCGTCAGGTCCCAAGTATCATTCATCTCCATTCACTCCTATCTAACACGCTCATGCACGCTTGCTGGAAGTCCAAGCCCCTCACCCACAAAACCTCCTTTACCCCCTCTTTCCAACCCTTTCAAGGACGACCCCTACCCCTCTTTCCTTCCCCTATAGATTTATATGCTTTCCATGTCATTCTACTTTGATCCATTCTCTCTAAATGACCAAACCACCTCAACAACCCCTCTTCTGCCCTCTGACTAATGCTTTTATTAACTCCACACCTTCTCCTAATTTCCACACTCAGAATTTTCTGCATAATATTTACACCACACATTGCCCTTAGACAGGACATCTCCACTGCCTCCAACCGTCTCCTCGCTGCTGCATTTACCACCCAAGCTTCACATCCATATAAGAGTGTTGGTACTACTATACTTTCATACATTCCCTTCTTTGCCTCCATAGATAACGTTTTTTGACTCCACATATACCTCAACGCACCACTCACCTTTTTTCCCTCATCAATTCTATGATTAACCTCATCCTTCATAAATCCATCCGCCGACACGTCAACTCCCAAGTATCTGAAAACATTCACTTCTTCCATACTCCTCCTCCCCAATTTGATATCCAATTTTTCTTTATCTAAATCATTTGATACCCTCATCACCTTACTCTTTTCTATGTTCACTTTCAACTTTCTACCTTTACACACATTCTCAAACTCATCCACTAACCTTTGCAATTTTTCTTTAGAATCTCCCATAAGCACAGTATCATCAGCAAAAAGTAACTGTGTCAATTCCCATTTTGAATTTGATTCCCCATAATTTAATCCCACCCCTCTCCCGAACACCCTAGCATTTACTTCTTTTACAACCCCATCTATAAATATATTAAACAACCATGGTGACATTACACATCCCTGTCTAAGATCTACTTTTACCGGGAAGTATTCTCCCTCTCTTCTACACACCCTAACCTGAGCCTCACTATCCTCATAAAAACTCTTTACAGCATTTAGTAACTTACCACCTATTCCATATACTTGCAACATCTGCCACATTGCTCCTCTATCCACTCTATCATATGCCTTTTCTAAATCCATAAATGCAATAAAAACTTCCCTACCTTTATCTAAATACTGTTCACATATATGCTTCAATGTGAACACTTGATCTACACATCCCCTACCCACTCTGAAGCCTCCTTGCTCGTCCGCAATTCTACATTCTGTCTTACCTCTAATTCTTTCAATTATAACCCTACCGTATACTTTTCCTGGTATACTCAGTAAACTTATTCCTCTATAATTTTTACAATCTCTTTTGTCCCCTTTCCCTTTATATAAAGGGACTATACATGCTCTCCGCCAATCCCTAGGTACCTTCCCCTCTTTCATACATTTATTAAACAAAAGTACCAACCACTCCAACACTATATCCCCCCCTGCTTTTAACATTTCTGTCATGATCCCATCAGTTCCAGCTGCTTTACCCCCTTTCATTCTACGTAATGCCTCACGTACCTCCACCACACTTACATTCTGCTCTTCTTCACTCCTAAAAGATGGTATACCTCCCTGGCCAGTGCATGAAATTACCGCCTCCCTTTCTTCCTTAACATTTAAAAGTTCCTCAAAATATTCTCGCCATCTACCTAATACCTCCCTCTCCCCATCTACTAACTCCCCTACTCTGTTTTTAACTGACAAATCCATACTTTCCCTAGGCTTTCTTAACTTGTTTAACTCACTCCAAATTTTTTTCTTATTTTCATTAAAATTTCTTGACAGTGCCTCTCCCACTCTTTCATCTGCTCTCCTTTTGCACTCTCTCACCACTCTCTTCACCTTTCTTTTACTCTCCATATACTCTGCTCTTCTTATAACACTTCTGCTTTGTAAAAACCTCTCGTAAGCTACCTTTTTCTCTTTTATCACACCCTTTACTTCATCATTCCACCAATCACTCCTCTTTCCTCCTGCCCCCACCCTCCTATAACCACAAACTTCTGCCCCACATTCTAATACTGCATTTTTAAAATTATTCCAACCCTCTTCAACCCCCCCACTACTCATCTTTGCACTAGCCCACCTTTCTGCCAATAGTCGCTTATATCTCGCCCGAACTTCCTCCTCCCTTAGTTTATACACTTTCACCTCCCTCTTACTTGTTGTTGCCACCTTCCTCTTTTCCCATCTACCTCTTACTCTAACTGTAGCTACAACTAAACAATGATCCGATATATCAGTTGCCCCTCTATAAACATGTACATCCTGGAGCCTACCCATCAACCTTTTATCCACCAATACATAATCTAACAAACTACTTTCATTACGTGCTACATCATACCTTGTATATTTATTTATCCTCTTTTTCATAAAATATGTATTACTTATTACCAAATTTCTTTCTACACATAGCTCAATTAAAGGCTCCCTATTTACATTTACCCCTGGCACCCCAAAATTACCTACTACTCCCTCCATAACATTTTTACCCACTTTAGCATTGAAATCCCCAACCACCATTACTCTCACACTTGATTCAAAACTCCCCACGCATTCACTCAACATTTCCCAGAATCTCTCTCTCTCCTCTACACTTCTCTCTTCTCCAGGTGCATACACGCTTACTATAACCCACTTTTCACATCCAATCTTTATTTTACTCCACATAATCCTTGAATTTATACATTTGTAGTCCCTCTTTTCCTGCCACAGCTTATCCTTCAACATTATTGCTACTCCTTCTTTAGCTCTAACTCTATTTGAAACCCCTGACCTAATCCCATTTATTCCTCTCCATTGAAACTCTCCCACCCCCTTCAGCTTTGTTTCACTTAAAGCCAGGACATCCAGTTTCTTCTCATTCATAACATCCACAATCATCTCTTTCTTATCATTTGCACAACATCCACGCACATTCAGACTTCCCACTTTGACAATTTTCTTCTTCTTATTCTTTTTAGTAATCTTTACAGGAAAAGGGGTTACTAGCCCATTGTTCCCGGCATTTTAGTTGACTTTTACAACACGCATGGCTTACGGAGGAAAGATTCTTATTCCACTTCCCCATGGATATAAAAGGAAAAGTAATAAGACCAAGAACTATTAAGATAAAATCAAAGAAAACTCAGATGAGTGTGTATAAATAAACGTGTACATGTATGTGTAGTGTGACCTAATTGTAAGTAGAAGTATATATAATATATATATATATATATATATATATATATATATATATATATATATATATATATATATATATATATATATATATATATATATATATATATATATATATATATATATATATATATATATATATATATATATATATATATATATATATATATACACATATACATACATACATACATTTCAAATATTTAACAAACCGGCCGTATCCCACCGAATCAGGGTGACCTAAAAAGAAAAGTGAAAGTTTTTCTTTTTAAATTTAGTAATTTATACAGGAAAAGGGGTTACTAGCCCCTTGCTCCCGCCACTGAAGTTGCCTTTTATGACACAACGAAGTGAAAATGTTAGAAAATAAAGACAGGGAACTGATAGCATTGCCCCATATCACTTTTGATGTGTTTTGAATGAAAATGAGGCATCTGGTCTCATAATTCTTCGATTTCCTCCTTGAACACTAACCAGTTCATTAAATGACCAGGCGTTTGATGACGGATTTACCGAAAGGCCTCGAGCTCTTGTTTTCGACTCCCGTAGTTTATTTCATACCCCTGGAGGAGTTTGAGGAGGACCTTACCTTTCTTGATGTCTTCCTCATTATGGATGATAACACACTCAAATACAAGGTGCACCAGAAGCCCACTTATTAATAATGACCATCTGGCTCATGCCTGCTTCTGGAGGTTACCTGGAGGTTATTCCGGGGATCAACGCCCCCGCGGCCCGGTCCACGACCAGGCCTCCCGATGGATCAGGGCCTGATCAACTAGGCTGTTACTGCTGGCCGCACGCAGTCCGACGTACGAGCCACAGCCCGGCTGATCCGGCACTGACTTTAGGTATCTGTCCAGCTCTCTCTTGAAGGCAGCCAGGGGTTTATTGGCAATTCCCCTAATGCTTGATGGGAGGCTGTTGAACAGTTTTGGGCCCCGGACACTTATGGTGTTTTCTCTTAGTGTACCAATGGCGCCCCTACCATAACAACAATCATGGGGTCACCATAGGTTTCTTTTTTCGTGTCCTAGGGATCTATGACAATTGATATCTGGCAGATGAACAGAAATACATCAAGGAAACTTTCGACGCCCCTGAAATTTTTACTATAAATCACCCACTTCTGTAACTGGAAAGCCCTATATATTTACATTAGTCCTAGGAAGTACCCCGACATTAATGTAGTAGCTGTCGTTCTTCCCACAACACACCATCTGGAAAAGACTCGGGCCGCGACAAGACCGGGGAACCTACAACAAACATCCACAGCACAATCATCTGCATCTATCACCCCCACTGTCCCTAAGGCCAACAGACGTGGCTGTTGTTACTATACCATGAATGCACTAGGCCTTACAGATCCAAAAACACCGCCACAGCAGGTGTCTACAGCAGTCCGTGAGGAGGACGTAATAAGTTTTACGTTGATGAAACAGGGAGTGACCTTGAAATTCGTCCTCAGGAATTCAAGTACACATGTAGGATGGACTATGCCAACGATGCATGCATCTCCCACTGCAGGATACGCTCTAATGTTACGAACTGAGGAGCAGCAAAGCAGTGTTTCGTGACGATGAATCACATGCCACCATTCATGTTACCGAGACCGATGAGCAAAACAACGGAATGTACACACTGGCTGGACCCACAGTTTATATCAGTTATAATTCTTATATCAAATATATCACTCATCCCTGATCGCACCTTGACATCACCTCTTACCTCACCCTTAGAGTTTTTCTGTGGCCCTACGTTGGACTTCTCCTGTTACCTGTCTCCAGTCTGACCTCAAGGAATTCGTAGGTGTCTGTGTTTCCTGTATACCTGATAAAGTCCAGCCCTGGACGACACCTTGTACCACCAATAAAGATTTCTTTGCAACAATGTTTTTTTTTTAATTTCGCTTGTCGGCCTACGCCATCAACGACCTACAGTTTTAATGACAAGAATAAGATTTCAAGTTTTTCTCCCGAGATTCACCTGAATGCTTCAAAAATTATACACCTCACAAGCCTCTTCAAAAACAGAAAATGTAACTGGTACAGGATCTCTCTGTTTATTGGAATTTTGATTCCGTTTTATTTAACAGGTCAGAGTTTGGATTTCCGTTTCATCACAACTAAGTCAAAAAATTGCATGAAGAATTTTTTAAGCTCAGCTGATTATTTAATAATCACTGGTGAAAGATTTTTTTTCTATTTAATACTATTGAAAATTTAACCTTTCGCTAGAGCGGCTATGATTTTTATCAGTTTATAAAATATAACTAATTTATACCACACATTCTCTATAATTCGTCCCCCAGCTGCTTTTTTAGCAGTGCAGGTTTAGCTCTTGTTTTTACTGCTATTATTATTATTATTATTATTAATAAATGGTTCACAGAACCGACATGTGCAACTCTTGGGTATCTTTATTAAGGATACCCAATAAAGATATCCAATAAAGATATCCAAGAGTTGTACATGTGTCTAATTTATCATCATCATTATTATTATTATTATTATTATTATTATTATAATTATTATTATTATTACTATTATTATTATTATTATTATTATTATTATTATTATTATTATTATTATTATTATTGTTATTATTATTATTATTATTATTATTATTATTATTATTATTATTATTATTATTATTATTATTATTATTATTATTATTATTATTATTATTGATACTACTACTACTACTGGGTGAACCGAGGAAGGTATTACACACAAATAGCCTGCACATAGGGGAGAGAATCATATAACGACGTTACACAGTCCCACTTGGACCATCTACTAGTCACACTAAGACACGACGGTGAGGTAGCCAGTATTATAGGAGAGGGGTCCAGGGAAGGGACAGAGAGAGGAAGAACGAAGTGTAGAAGCAATGGTAGAGGTAATGCTGTAAGATATCCCTGTATTCCATAACCCCAGTCCCCTGGGCCTCAATGCACACGATTGCAAGATTGCTGAGCGCAGCATAAGTTGATAATGCGGTTCAATATTAACATTGATGATGTGAAGGAAATCGGAAATGTTAAATTAAGACATACGCAGCTCTAATCTAATTCAAACCTTTCAAAGACACCGAAATAAGGTAAATACTCTAAAATACACGAGTACAGTAAGTTCGAAGCCGCTCAGAAGTTACAATTTCAAGATATCAGAATGGAAAAGTTGAACCTAATCAGGTGCGACACTCAGAAACTATAGGATGAAAATCAGTATTTATTTTTTTTTCAAATTTCTTTCAAAAAAGCAATTTGGGACCTATACAGACAAAATCAGTCCAACCTTTTCTCTAAGACTGACCAGCGATTAAGGGAAAAGTGCAGAAAGTTTTATGTAGGCTTAGTGTACATAATATACAAATTTTTAGCAATGATGATGACTGCACACAGTTGTAATAGGCCATGCCAGGATGCTGAGAACAGGCTGAACAACTTTGGTCACACAGTTCGTGAACATGCCAGTTGTTCTAGGAATCTGGTCCTCGTTACCGCACACAAGCCATGAAAATCTAAGTGTAATAAAGTTGATAGAATTACCGACAATATGTAAAGTAAAATCCAAACACCAAGAACCAGTCAACGCTGGGGTTTACACTATACCCTGTGGAGGCTGCGACAAGATTTATGTAGGTGAAACAGCAAGAAACCTCAACACCCGCCTCAATGAACACATTTATGCATGTAGAAACGATAACTTGAACAACGCCTGTGTACAACACCGAAATTCCACCAATCATCTCAGGAAGTTCAGAGACGCCCAATTAGTGATCAAAGAAACTAATTTCCGCAACCGCAAGTGCCTTGAATCTTCACTAATAGCTGTTTCTAATACAATTAAACAAAACAAAGGTAGCTTCACCATCTCTGAAGTCTTAGCAAGAATCCTCCTGAAAACAGTAAACCCTGCCATCACATAGTCTCTCCTGTTATACTACACAAAGCACATTACAGAGAATGAACAATGAAACAAGCTGCCTCTATCCAGCCTCCAAGAGAAATATTTGTCTAACCATTTTTATGTTTCCCAAGTAATAGCTTTTATATCCTTTTACTCATGTGCAAGTTAACTGTTCTGACATACTGTATTACTACTACTACTACTACTTATATCACTACTACTACTACTACCACTAGTATTGCATTTCACTGTGAGCCTATATATACCCTCTGTGTCCATGTATTGTTTGTAACGGCTTGACAAAGCTCCTGGAGAGCGAAACGTTGCCACAATAAAATGTCACATTAGTTGCACTTGAGTTTTGAAAGTGGAAAGTACATCACTCAAATTTTATGTAAAGTAAAAGGACACAAGTGCAACTAATGTGACATTTTATTGTGGCAACGTTTCGCTCTCCAGGAGCTTTGTCAAGCCGTTACAAACAGTACATGGACACAGAGGGTATATATAGGCTTACAGTGAGGTGCAATACTAGTGGTAGTAGTAGTAGTAGTGATATAAGTAGTAGTAGTAGTAGTAGTAGTAATACAATATGTTAGAACAATTAACCAGCTAACCATCTGTCATGTTCTAAGTCATAGAAATTAACTTGTACACATTCTAAAAACTCATTACATCCCTTCATCCCCAAAAAAACACTTGTTTCCACTCCATTCACACATACCTGCTGGTCACTCAAGACTATCTCTCAGAACCTCCTTCACACCCTCCCTCTAACTCTTCATAAAACGTCCCCTAAATCTTTATTCTATCCTTATTTATGCACCTCTTGGTCTACCTATCTTGTCTCTTAATTTCTCTCCACACATTTCTCAACGCTTCATGTACTTTCCCTATTTTGTGATTCGCCTCGTCTTAGACGCGACCGCCGACACATTCACTCCAAAATGTCCAAGTATATTCTTTACCTCCATGCTTGCTACCCCCTATACGTTGTTAACTGTTTCATTGGCTTGACTTTTTTATATTCTTGATACATTCCTCTTTTTTGTGTTTAATTTAAATTCTCTGTTTCTTTTACAACGTCTTCCCCTCTTCCTCCCAAACTTCTTCAAAAAACCTTTGGACCTTTCAGATTCTCGCAGAAGCTCCGAGATAGCATTAAAGTGAAGCTACAACAAATCTCACTTCATATCGATTTCTTTATTTTTAAAAACCCAGGACATTCCAGTAGTCACCTATTTTACTGCCCTTTTATACACCTCTAAACAACTATAATGACATCATTCATTCCCGATTAAGGCCCACATTTACTGGCAATAAGAGTCTCAGTCTCTCTCTCTCTCTCTCTCTCTCTCTCTCTCTCTCTCTCTCGCTTTCGGATTCTGCCCTGAACTTCACTCACTTCAAACACTTTTTACTTCCTTTAACAACTTACCACTTACTCAATACATTTTAAATCATTTTTACATAGCTTCCCTATCCTCCCTATTATATATTCACTTTCCGTACCCATGAATTCAACAGACAGCTTCATTATCCTAAGTATTGCTCCTTTATATGCTTAAATAAAAACACTTGATCCACATGTCCCCTTGCCTTAATACTTCCTCTATTTTCCTTTACAATTATACTTTCTCTCTTTCCCCTATTCCGATAATAATTCTATTGTACACTATCTGATATACTCAGCGGATTTATTCCCCTATAATTCTTGCATTCTTTCATGTTCCCATTTCGTTTATACAAAGGAAAGACACGTACTCTCTGTCAGTCCCGGTTTAAAATATTCAGTTTCTCCCCGAGGAAGTCTCCTATTAAAATTAAGCTTCATAGAAGGACGATACCAGCTTGGTATCAGAGAGGTATCAGAGGGTACTAACGAAATCCCAAGCATCTCCTTTTTGATCTAGTGCTCTGGTTGCCGCAGTTGTTCGTTTTGTACTCATTTATGTTATTATTAGTAGAGAGAGAGTAATGGAAAGGTTTGGAAAGTATGTTACGGGTCTCTTGTTACCGGAGGTATGAGCCGGTACTGCAACTCAAATATCTGGGTAATGGAGAGGAACTGGGAATGTACATAGGTTACTCTGTGATAGAGGGAGAGCATGCATCTCCACATTTCCTTAGTTAATGGAGGGAAAGCAGGCATCTGTATAGGTCCTTGGATAATGTCAAGGGAGCGGGTGCGTACAGCTCAGGTCCCTGGATAATGACAGGGGAGCGGGTAAGTACAGCTCAAGCCCCTGGATAATTGCGGAGGAGCGAGCACGTACATCTCAGGTCCTTGGATAATAGTGAACATAAGATTCGTCACCACCATAATTCTTGTCATTATTATCACTGTTATGATACAGTGATCATTAACATAAACCCTTACCACTGTTCACAACAGCAGAAGCGGCGGCAGTAGCAGAGGCAGTAACACGAGCAGCAACAGCTGGAACATCCACAGTAGCAGCAGCAGTAGTAGTAGCAATAACAGCAGCAGCAGCAGCAGCATAGCAGCAACATAACAGCACTAACTTCAAAAGCTGCACCTACATTACCAGCACCACTGGAAGCAACAGCATCAACAAAATCACCAGCAACAGCACAATCAACAACAACACCAGCAACAATAACGTATGGTTTGACTTCCTCACACAAACAAAACCCCACAGTAACCCCCACGCGACCTTCAAAAACCTCCCGTACTTCCTCGTCTTCAAGAATAGGCACATCATAGTAACCACATAATTTCGAATGTGCTTCTATTTATTTTTACTATTTGGCTTCATCTTTTAGATTCGCAGGTTGAGAGGCCGAACTAACTTCTTAAGTCACAGTCTACTGGTAACAACCCAAGATACCGGGTATAAGTGAGTACTATTTCACCTACAGTAATGCGTTCGTGGACCAGAATTAGTCATAGATTCGGAGTGTGGGCTGAGGCAGTGTGGTATTAAGTTGGGCCGGCATAAATAGAGTACATTATAATGAAACATTCCTGCCTGAGAAGCTGTCTAATTAGCAACTGTACGTCAAGATTTAATGAAAAAAATTTCACTTCGCACTCGACATTACTCTGGCATGATGATACCCGCCCGTTGACTGACAGCTAGACAGGTGCTCGCATTTGTTCATCATTAAAAATTTTCTGCTGGTGGTAAACCTCTCTCTCTCTCTCTCTCTCTCTCTCTCTCTCTCTCTCTCTCTCTCTCTCTCTCTCTCTCTCTCCCACCACTCCTGCACTAACCTAGAGGGTTATATGTATATATAAGCTCCCTGTGCGATTAATCCAGTTGGGGGGAGGGTGAGGGATTTACCCTCACAGGAAAGAAAAAGAGACCACCTACATGTCACATGTGTGTATATATATATCTGGGGATAGAACTTTTCAAAGGGGATTATGTTGGTGAAGGGCTCTTGATTCAAGGAAATGGAGTTACTTCTGATACAGTGCTAACTCCTAACTAACTCCTAACAGTTCTGTCTCAAGTCAGACGCAATACACACACTGTTTCAGGTCAAACAGTACTAACTGCCCCCAAATTAAACAAAATACTAACCCCTTATAATCAAGCGCAATACTGTTTGCTTAAGGTCAAACATATTAATTTTTCAGGTCAGAATTAAGACCAACTTCAAGTCAGGCTCAGTACTCGCTGCTGCAAACGAAACATAATACAAAATACACTGTTTTCCAATTGTGACGAGTCAGTTTGTTATGTTGAAGTACTATCCGCTACACCACAAGAGGCCAAAACGTCGCTCAAGATCCTCCAGTAGACCGCTGAATGACCAGTTTTTGACACGGATTGCAAAGTGTTGCAAAACAATATGTAGATGTTATATATCACCTTCCATCAGGACTCAGGGAATGAACACCTTCAAACTCCCTACACAAATATCTTGCATATAGAATAGAGAGAAGCTTACGTCTTGCACTCTCTCCAGTTTAAAATTCACCTTTTTTTTAAGATTCAAAAAGCCTGCTACCCAGGCGAAACGTCTCATCAATATAGATATTCAACAATGTTCGATGCATTGAACAGTTACAGAATGTTATTACATTCATCGACAAAATATACCACGGGAGGGGATTGAACTCGTGGCTAGTGAGTCGTGAGACTCCAGACCAGAGCGTAAGCCACTGGGCCAGCTGGCTACAATAAGATTCATCTAACTAGGTATATTTATACACCATAGAGAGGTTAGCATAGGCCCCACTATAACCGCAAATGCAAGTGGCGTACGCGCTCTCCTGGAGTTTTACGACTTACTCGCCACGAGTTCAAATCCCCGCCCGTGGTGTGGTTTGTTTACAATCATTACGATTTCGTTGAGTCAGACATCGACAGACTGTTCCAAGATTTAGCAACAAAAGAACTAGGAAGCAATGTTATGCGCTTTCCATCTGGTGCACATATTGACGATGATGACATTAATGAAAAGTAACCTCGATGTTTAATATGGATATATGTGAAACCGAGAATGTATGTATAAATAGGAAGTTACTGGAAGCAGAATGAATTGAATAAATGACCCAACGTTGGTAATGAACTGTACATCACTGTGATTATATATATATATATATATATATATATATATATATATATATATATATATATATATATATATATATATATATATATATAAATATATATATATATATATATATATATATATATATATATATATATATATATATATATATATATATATATATATATATATATATATATATATATATATATATATATATGCAATAAGATCACAGTAAACAGGTGATTTCAAAATATGCAAAACAACCACTCTGAAAGAATAGAGAAATTCCAAGCGCTTTCGTGACTACTCACATTATCAAGGAACTATGAAAGTGAAGCATCCAAGGAAGCTATATAAGGGGTCGGCCAGCACCTCACTATCAGATCCCACAACGGTTAAACACGTGACGCGCGGCGAGCCAACTTGGACAGGTCCTTTGCAAAACTCACCCCCAAGCTATTTATTTGTCCAGTGTATTATTAAATTCTACCCAAATTCTATTAATTATAAATGGATCTAATTTATATAAACCAAAGGAAATATTCATATTATTGTCAAAACTGCTTTTTATGAAACAAGATTCAATTATATTCCTGTCGACCATGGACTTGCTTGATACTACTTTCTCAACTTTTTGAAAATCAATTGGATGGTTAAAATCTCTTACATGAATAAATAGAGCATTGGAATCTTGTCCAGTTCCAATGCTATATTTATGTTGTTTTAATCTTAGTTCGAGATTTTTACCAGTTTGACCGTAATAAACTTTATCGCAAATTTTACAAGGAATCTTATAGACACATCCATCAGCATTTTGGGGGGAATTCTTAATCAAAAGTTTTTTTTACTGTATCAAGATTTTTGAATACAACTTTAATATTAAAAGTCTTAAGAAGAGAAGGCATATCAACCAAGTTTTCATGGTAAGGGAGAACCAACATATTTTTAGTTGAATAAGGCTGGTTGCCCTTTTTTGGATTATAAAAAGTGTTCCTAGCAACTTTAAAAGATTTATCAATTACATTTCTTGGGTATTTTAAATCATTACCTATTTCATAAATTTTGGATATTTCCTCATCTATGAACTCAGGACTACAAATGTTTTTGAGAGCTTTACGAATTTGTAGTCCTGAGTTCATAGATGAGGAAATATCCAAAATTTATGAAATAGGTAATGATTTAAAATACCCAAGAAATGTAATTGATAAAACTTTTAAAGTTGCTAGGAACACTTTTTATAATCCAAAAAAGGGCAACCAGCCTTATTCAACTAAAAATATGTTGGTTCTCCCTTACCATGAAAACTTGGTTGATATGCCTTCTCTTCTTAAGACTTTTAATATTAAAGTTGTATTCAAAAATCTTGATACAGTAAAAAAACTTTTGATTAAGAATTCCCCCCAAAATGCTGATGGATGTGTCTATAAGATTCCTTGTAAAATTTGCGATAAAGTTTATTACGGTCAAACTGGTAAAAATCTCGAACTAAGATTAAAACAACATAAATATAGCATTGGAACTGGACAAGATTCCAATGCTCTATTTATTCATGTAAGAGATTTTAACCATCCAATTGATTTTCAAAAAGTTGAGAAAGTAGTATCAAGCAAGTCCATGGTCGACAGGAATATAATTGAATCTTGTTTCATAAAAAGCAGTTTTGACAATAATATGAATATTTCCTTTGGTTTATATAAATTAGATCCATTTATAATTAATAGAATTTGGGTAGAATTTAATAATACACTGGACAAATAAATAGCTTGGGGGTGAGTTTTGCAAAGGACCTGTCCAAGTTGGCTCGCCGCGCGTCATGTGTTTAACCGTTGTGGGATCTGATAGTGAGGTGCTGGCCGACCCCTTATATAGCTTCCTTGGATGCTTCACTTTCATAGTTCCTTGATAATGTGAGTAGTCACGAAAGCGCTTGGAATTTCTCTATTCTTTCAGAGTGGTTGTTTTGCATATATATATATATATATATATATATATATATATATAGATATATATATATATATATATATATAGATATATATATATATATATATATATATATATATATATATATATATATAGATATATATTCCTGCTTTAGAATCTATAAAATTTGGATGGCACATACTATAAGCTTTCCGATAAAAAATATGAATTTATTGACTTCTTAATGTGTTGGTCATGCCATGGGAAACATTCCATACATCCGCTCTCGAGAGGGTGCACAGAATGTTGCATTCTCCCAGGTTAATCAGTACTGTTATATTATGTTCTCCCAGGTTAATCAGTACTGTTATATTATGTTCTCCCAGGTTAATCAGTACTGTTATATTATGTTCTCCCAGGTTAATCAGTACTGTTATATTATGTTCTCCCAGGTTAATCAGTACTGTTATATTATGTTCTCCCAGGTTAATCAGTACTGTTATATTATGTTCTCTCAGGTTAATCAGGACATTAAAGAAAAGGACTTTACTATGGATTTCTTATTTCCATTTAAATTTAATGCAGAGATGCAAATTGTTTATTCCAATAAACTAAGACATTCTTTCAGAAATTTTATCTAGCCTGACTCCCAAAAGTGAGACTGTTGCCGACAACGTGTATTCAGACAGCATCACTTTTTGTCACCAAATATACAGCTCTGCAATGGAATAAAACTCAGCATAACCCTGGAGATTTTGTTTACGAAATATATTGAGAATGAGTTATTTTAAATATTACTTCTCAGCGTGGCCAGAAGGGTTATTTTGTCTCCAACCTGAATAAATTAAACAATATGCATCCTTCCATTAAATTCACTATTGAAATATAATGATGAGTTAAAGTGACTCTGGAGATATTTATTCATTGGTCAGCGTTTCGGGATAATAAGGAAGTGGTGAAAGCCAGTTGGTGTATTAACATTAGCATAATAAAATGGACTTAAAATGGAGTCGCTGTTTTGGTTAAGCTTTAAAGATTTCATTATTTATTTATGAATGCAGCTTCGTTAGCATTGTATGCTTTTTTAAGTGGCTAATCAGCTGAAGAAACCTGATTAAATAGAGGGTACTATCAGGTGCATGTATATATATATATACATATAGAACGAATGGATTTGTCAGGTAAAAACGGAGAAGGGGAGTTAGTAGATGGGGAGATGGAGGTTTTGGGTAGATGGCGAGAATATTTTGAGGAACTTTTAAATGTCGACGAAGAAAGGGAGGCGGTAATTTCATGCCTGGACAGGGAGGTATATCATCTTTTAGGAGTGAAGAAGAGCAGGATGTGAGTGTGGGGGAGGTGCGTGAGGCATTACGTAGAATGAAAGGGGGTAAAGCAGCTGGAACTGACGGGATCATGACAGAAATAAGAACATAAGAACATAAGAAAGGAGGAACACTGCAGCAGGCCTGTTGGCCCATACTAGGCAGGTCCTTTACAATTCATCCCACTAACAAACATTTGACCAACCCAATTTTCAATGCTACCCAAGAAATAAGCTCTGATGTGCAAGTCCCACTCAAATCCAACCCCTCCCACTCATGTACTTATCCAACCTAAATTTGAAACTACCCAAAGTCCTAGCCTCAATAACCCAACTAGGTAGACTGTTCCACTCATCAACTACCCTATTTCCAAACCAATACTTTCCTGTGTCCATTACTGCGGGTTCTCTCCTGGAGAGATATCCTCAAGACCTTGTTAATATCCCCTTTATTAATACCTATCTTCCACTTATACACTTCGATCAGGTCTCCCCTCATTCTTCGTCTAACAAGTGAATGTAACTTAAGAGTCTTCAATCTTTCTTCATAAGGAAGATTTCTAATGCTATGTATTAATTTAGTCATCCTACGCTGAATGTTTTCTAACGAATTTATGTCCATTCTGTAATATGGAGACCAGAATTGAGCTGCATAATCTAGGTGAGGCCTTACTAATGATGTATAAAGCTGCAGTATGACCTCTGGACTTCTGTTGCTTACACTTCTTGATATAAATCCCAGTAATCTATTTGCCTTATTACGTACGCTTAGGCATTGCTGTCTTGGTTTAAGGTTGCTGTTTACCATAACCCCCAAGTCCTTTTCGCAATCTGTATGGCTAAGTTCTACATTATTTAACTTATAAGTGCTTGGGTTATGGACACTTCCGAGCTTCAGAACCTTGCATTTATCTACATTGAACTGCATCTGCCACTTTTCTGACCAAGAGTAGAGTTTGTCTAAATCCTCCTGAAGTTCCCTAACATCTACGTTTGAATCAATTATCCTACCTATGAACATCAAAATGGTATATACAATACCGACAGGTTGTTAGGTAAGACACATATGCAACAGTTAGACATCTTTATTCCGAAACGTTTCGCCTACACAGTAGGCTTCTTCAGTCGAATACAGAAAGTAGGCAGGAGCAGTAGAGATGTGAAGACGATGTAATCAGTCCATCACCCTTAAAGTCGTAGAATTTGAGGTTGTCAGTCCCTCGGCCTGGAGAAGAGCATTGTTCCGTTGTCTGAAACAATATGTTTCAGACAACGGAACAATGCTCTTCTCCAGACTGAGGGACTGACCACCTCAAAACTTTAAGGGTGATGGACTGATTACATCGTCTTCAAATATCTTCTGCTTCTATCAACTTTTCTGTACTCGACTGAAGAAGCCTACTGTGTAGGCGAAACGTCTCAAAATAAAGATACCTAACTGTTGCATATGTGTCTTACCTAACAATCTGTCGGTATTTTATACCATTTTAATGTTCATGTTAAAAGCAGGGGGGGATATAGTGTTGGAGTGGTTGGTATTTTTGTTTAATAAATGTATGAAAGAGGGGAAGGTACCTAGGGATTGGCGGAGAACGTGTATAGTCCCTTTATATAAAGGGAAGGGGGACAAAAGAGATTGTAAAAATTATAGATGAATAAGTTTACTGAGTATACCAGGAAAAGTGTACGGTAGGGTTATAATTGAAAGAATTAGAGGTAAGACAGAATGTAGGATTGCGGATGAGCAAGGAGGTTTCAGAGTGGGTAGGGGATGTGTAGATCAAGTGTTTACATTGAAGCATATATGTGAACAATATTTAGATAAAGGTAGGGAAGTTTTTATTGCATTTATGGATTTAGAAAAGGCATATGATAGAGTGGATACGGGAGCAATGTGGCAGATGTTGCAAGTATATGGAATAGGTGGTAAGTTACTAAATGCTGTAAAGAGTTTTTATGAGGATAGTGAGGCTCAGGTTAGGGTGTGTAGAAGAGAGGGAGACTACTTCCCGGTAAAAGTAGGTCTTAGACAGGGATGTGTAATGTCACCATGGTTGTTTAATATATTTATAGATGGGGTTGTAAAGGAAGTAAATGCTAGGGTGCTCGGGAGAGGGGTGGGATTAAATTATGGGGAATCAAATACAAAATGGGAATTGTCACAGTTGCTTTTTGCTGATGATACTGTGCTTATGGGAGATTCTAAAGAAAAATTACAAAGGTTAGTGGATGAGTTTGGGAGTGTGTGTAAAGGTAGAAAGTTGAAAGTGAACATATAAACGAGTAACGTGATGAGGGTATCAAATGATTTAGGTTAAGAAAAATTGGATATCAAATTGGGAAGGAGGAGTATGGAAGAAGTGAATGTTTTCAGATACTTGGGAGTTGACGTGTCGGCGGATGGATTTATGAAGGATGAGGTTAATCATAGAACTGATGAGGGAAAAAAGGTGAGTGGTGCGTTGAGGTATATGTGGAGACAAAAAACGTTATCTATGGAGGCAAAGAAGGGAATGTGTGAGAGTATAGTAGTACCAACACTTTTATATGGGTGTGAAGCTTGGGTGGTAAATGGAGCAGCGAGGAGACGGTTGGAGGCAGTGGAGATGTCCTGATTAAGGGCAATATGTGGTGTAAATATATATGCAGAAAATTCGGAGTGTGGAAATTAGGAGAAGGTGTGGAATTAATAAAAGTATTAGTCAGAGGGCTGAAGAGGGGTTGTTGAGGTGGTTTGGTCATTTAGAGAGAATGGATCAAAGTAGAATGACATGGAGATCATTTAAATCTGTGGGTGAAGGAAGGCGGGGTAGGGGTCGTCCTCGAGAAGGTTGTAAGGAAGGGGTAAGGGAGGTTTTGTGGGCGAGGGGCTTGGACTTCCAGCAGGTGCGCATGAGCGTGTTCGATAGGAGTGAATGGAGACGAATGGTATTTGGGACCTGACGAGATGTTGGAGTGTGAGCAGGGTAATATTTAGTGAAGGGATTCAGGGAAACCGGTTATTTTTATATAGCCGGACTTGAGTCCTGGAAATGGGAGGTACAATGCCTGCACTCTAAAGGAGGGGCTCGGGATATTAGCAGTTTGGTGAGATATGTTGTGTATCTTTATACGTATATGCTACTAAACTATTGTGTTCTGAGCACCTCTGCAAAAACATTGATTATGTGTGAGTGAGGTGAAAGTGTTGAATGATGATGAAAGTATTTTCTTTTTTGGGATTTTCTTTCTTTTTGGGTCACCCTGCCTCGGTGGGAGACGGCCGACTTGTTATATATATATATATATATATATATATATATATATATATATATATATATATATATATATATATATATATATAGGGAGGTACCACCTCTAGAACTGTCATGGGGACCCTCATCCTCAGAGAAAAGAATAAACTTGCTTCAGGGAAAACTCAAGGTTTTCCCTGAAGCTGTTTGAGAATTTTCTCCTACCACCTCCTATATTTCAAGTATGTTTTATTTAAAGACAAAAATACATTGGCCAAACATTCACAATAATACAACAGAAAGTAAAACAACATAGGTAACTCAGAGCTACATCTCGAATACTTCGTCCAGCTCCCCTGCGGTGGGCTGCGTGCCCAGAATGCTGCATGCATTTCCTCTCTGGATCGCAACACTGAGTCTCTGAAAGAGAAAGCTGGTCGCCCTGTGGTCCTTGGTTTCTATGATGAGCTTTTCACCCAGCTCTTTGAGGAACTTTAGAGCACACTTGCCCCATGCTCCAAGGGTCTCCGACCCTATTGGAATGAAGTTATAGCAAGGGGGAAGGTCTTCATATTTTCGGATCTTCTGGGTCTCCCTGTGGCTGGCAGCTCCACCCACTTCCACTACGGAGTATGGCAAGTAGGTGTCTGCCAATGTGGCAGCACAGGTGTAGTATATATATATATATATATATATATATATATATATATATATATATATATATATATATATATATACATATATATATATATATATATATATATATATATATATATATATATATATATATATATATATATATATATATATATATGCAAACAACCACTGTGAAAGAGTACTGAAATTCCGAAATATAATTGAATCTTGTTTCATAAAAAGCAGTTTTGAAAATAATATGAATATTTCCTTAGGTTTATTTAAATTAGACTCATTTATAATTATTAAAATTTGGTTAGAGTTTAATAATACATTGGACAAATAATAAACCTTATTTCTTGGGTAGAATATTTTGTTAGTGGGATGTCGTGAGGACCTGTCTAGTTGGACCAGCGGACCTACTGCAGTGTTCCCCTTTTCTTCTGAGTCCGGTATTGTCGCGCGTCAGGTGTTTCTTTGTTGTGGGGGTTGACTGTGAGGTGTAGTCTAAGCCCTTTAATTGCCTTCCTTTGATGTATTACTTTCATAGTTCTTTGACAATGTGAGTAGTCACGAAAGCGCTTGGAATTTCACTACTCTTTCACAGTGATTGTTTTGTATATTTTAAAATCACCTGTTTACTGTGATCTTATTGCATATATATATATATATATATATATATATATATATATATATATATATATATATATATATATATATATATATATATATATATATATATATATATATATATATATATATATATATATATGCAATAGGAAAAAGAGACAAAAGAAGTAGATATTAATATAGAGCGAAGTGATACCTCACTCAGGTATCACTTAAATTAAGTGATAATTCCGAGTTTCCTTGGACATGACCCATGCAGAGGTATCAACACAGACGAGAATGGGGATACAGCTCTGAGAGCGTACGTTCAAAAACTCCCCGGCGTTCAGTATGAAAGAAATCACAATACAACGCGTGATTGCCAATGTAAACATGATCTCCGAGGTATTACCTCGCTTAGTTGGTATCTCTTAGTAGGCATCACCTAGTTGATATCACATAGTAGGTATCACCTAGTAGGTATCACTTAGTAGGTATCACTTAGTAGGTATCTACTAGTAGATAACACATAGTAGGTTCCACCTAGTAGGTATCACTTAGTAGGAATCACTTATTAAATTAGCAGGTGTCACCTCGCTTACAAATTAAATCTTTCTCCCTCTTGTTTTTCCTATTTCTTTCAACGTGCTAAGATTTTTGCTGCCTATTTTTCTTTGAGTTTTTTATATGTGCAGTCACGTGCTTTATCGTCATTTCTTCCATATGTACAAATAAGGTAAATACTAAGAAGGGACTCCAGCCGTGCTTCTCTTGCATATAAGACCCAACGTTGTAACCATTCAATCACGGAACCTGGTACGTGTAGTACGTGTAGTTTTAAAAATTATTTATTTATTATCACACTGGCCGATTCCCACCAAGGCAGGGTGGCCCGAAAAAGAAAAACTTTCACCATCATTCACTCCATCACTGTCTTGCCAAAAGGGTGCTTTACACTACAGTTTTTAAACTGCAGCATTAACATCCCTCCTTCAGAGTGCAGGCATTGTACTTCCCATCTCCAGGACTCAAGTCCGGCCTGCCGGTTTCCCTGAACCCCTTCATAAATGTTACTTTGCTCACACTCCAACAGCACGTAAAGTATTAAAAACCATTTGTCTCCATTCACTCCTATCAAACACGCTCACTCATGCCTGCTGGAAGTCCAAGCCCCTCGCACACAAAACCTCCTTTACCCCCTCCCTCCAACCTTTCCTAGGCCGACCCCTACCCCGCCTTCCTTCCACTACAGACTGATGCACTCTTGAAGTCACTCTGTTTCGCTCCATTCTCTCTACATGTCCGAACCACCTCAACAACCCTTCCTCAGCCCTGTGGACAACAGTTTTGGTAATCCCGCACCTCCTCCTAACTTCCAAACTACGAATTCTCTGCATTATATTCACACCACACATTGCCCTCAGACATGACATCGCCACTGCTTCCAGCCTTCTCCTTGCTGCAACATTCATCACCCATGCTTCACACCCATTGTGGCATGCAAAGAGTACGTAACCTTTATTCGGCGCACGTACACACCCTCATTTACAGGCTATCTCCCCCAACCAGCGAACCAGGTTGCTAAGAGTTGATGATGGGGCCCCGTCGTTCAACTAGTGACCAGGTTCTAGCCAATAAGAAGATGGTTTTGGGAATCGCAGAGGTTATGTGGGTACCGCTCTCCTGTCTGCCCTTGTCATTCCCATTCTAGAGCTGGTTGAAGCACGGTCTGCTATCTTGTGGCTTCTATTTCTGCTTTGCTTACCGTGGAGTGCACTATACTTATCACTGTACATAGTGTACATATTGCTGTTATAAATTGGTGAAGGATAATATAAGTCTAAACTTTATCTACTGTGTTTATTTGCTCCCATTACACCCGGGGTAACAGGCCATTTGAATCCTGGGTTGTAATACCCATATAAGAGCGTTGGTAAAACTATACTCTCATACATTCCCATCTTTGCCTCCAAGGACAAAGTTCTTTGCCTCCACAGACTCCTTAGTGCACCACTCACCCTTTTCCCCTCATCAATTCTATGATTCACCTCATCTTTCATAGACCCATCCGCTGACACGTCCACTCCCAAATATCTGAATACATTCACCTCCTCCATACTCTCTCCCTCCAATCTGATATCCAATCTTTCATCACCTAATCTTTTTGTTATGCTCATTACCTTACTCTTTCCTGTATTCACTTTTAATTTTCTTTTGCACACCCTACCAAATTCATCCACCAATCTCTGCAACTTCTCTTCAGAATCTCCCAAGAGCACAGTGTCATCAGCAAAGAGCAACTGTGACAACTCCCACTTTATGTGTGATTCTTTATCTTTTAACTCTACGCCTCTTGCCAAGACCCTCTCATTTACTTCTCTTACAACCCCATCTATAAATATATTAAACAACCACGGTGACATCACACATCCTTGTCTAAGGCCTACTTTTACTGGGAAATAATTTCCCTCTTTCCTACATACTCTAACTTGAGCCTCACTATCCTCGTAAAAACTCTTCACTGCTTTCAGTAACCTACCTCCTACACCATACACCTGCAACATCTGCCACATTGCCCCCCTATCCACCCTGTCATACGCCTTTTCCAAATCCATAAATGCCACAAAGACCTCTTAAGCCTTATCTAAATACTGTTCACTTATGTGTTTCACTGTAAACACCTGGTCCACACACCCCCTACCTTTCCTAAAGCCTCCTTGTTCATCTGCTATCCTATTCTCCGTCTTACTCTTAATTCTTTCAATAATAACTCTACCATACACTTTACCAGGTATACTCAACAGACTTATCCCCCTATAATTTTTGCACTCTCTTTTGTCCCCTTTGCCTTTATACAAAGGAACTATGCATGCTCTCTGCCAATCCCTAGGTACCTTACCCTCTTCCATACATTTATTACATAATTGCACCAACCACTCCAAAACTATATCTCCACCTGCTTTTAACATTTCTATCTTTATCCCATCAATCCCGGCTGCCTTACCCCCTTTCATTTTACCTACTGCCTCACGAACTTCCCCCACACTCACAACTGGCTCTTCCTCACTCCTACAAGAAGTTATTCGTCCTTGCCCTTTACACGAAATCACAGCTTCCCTATCTTCATCAACATTTAACAATTCCTCAAAATATTCCCTCCATCTTTCCAATACCTTTAACTCTCCCTTTAATAACTCTCCTCTCCTATTTTTAACTGACAAATCCATTTGTTCTCTAGGCTTCCTTAACTTGTTAATCTCCAAAACTTTTTCTTATTTTCAACAAAATTTGTTGATAACATCTCACCCACTCTCTCATTTGCTCTCTTTTTACATTGCTTCACCACTCTCTTAACCTCTCTCTTTTTCTCCATATACTCTTCCCTCCTTGCATCACTTGTACTTTGTAAAAACTTCTCATATGCTAACTTTTTCTCCCTTACTACTCTCTTTACATCATCATTCCACCAATCGCTCCTCTTCCCTCCCGCACCCACTTCCCTGTAACCACAAACTTCTGCTGAACACTCTAACACTACATTTTTAAACCTACCCCATATCTCTTCGACCCCATTGCCTATGCTCTCATTAGCCCATCTATCCTCCAATAGCTGTTTATATCTTACTCTAACTGCCTCCTCTTTTAATTTATAAACCTTCACCTCTCTCTTCCCTGATGCTTCTATTCTCCTTATATCCCATCTACCTTTTACTCTCAGTGTAGCTACAACTAGAAAGTGATCTGATATATCTGTGGCCCCTCTATAAACATGTACATCCTGAAGTCTACTCAACAGTACTTTATCTACCAATACATAATCCAACAAACTACTGTCATTTCGCCCTACATCATATCTCGTATACTTATTTATCCTCTTTTTCTTAAAATATGTATTACCTATAACTAAACCCCTTTCTATACAAAGTTCAATCAAAGGGCTCCCATTACCATTTACACCTGGCACCCTAAACTTACCTACCACACCCTCTCTAAAAGTTTCTCCTACTTGAGCATTCAAGTCCCCTACCACAATTACTCTCTCACTTGGTTCAAAGGCTCCTATACATTCACTTAACATCTCCCAAAATCTCTCTCTCTCCTCTACATTCCTCTCTTCTCCAGGTGCATACACGCTTATTATGACCCACTTTTCGCATCCAACCTTTACTTCAATCCACATAATTCTTGAATTTACACATTCATATTCTCTTTTCTCCTTCCATAACTGATCCTTCAATATTACTGCTACCCCTTCCTTTGCTCTAACTCTCTCAGATACTCCAGATTTAATCCCATTTATTTCCCCCCACCGAAACTCCCCTGCCCTCTTCAGCTTTGTTTCGCTTAGGGCCAGAACATCCAACTTCTTTTCATTCATAACATCAGCAATCATCTGTTTCTTGTCATCCGCACTACATCCACGCACATTCAAGCATCCCAGTTTTATAAAGTTTTTCTTCTCTTTTTTAGTAAATGTCTACAGGAGAAGGGGTTACTAGCCCATTGCTCCCGGCATTTTAGTCGCCTCATACGACACGCATGGCTTACGGAGGAAAGGTTAGATAAATACATGAGTGGGTCTGGGTGGGTGTGAGTTAGACCTGACTAGTTTGTGCTGCTGGGTCTGGTGCAGTGCTCCATCCTTGAGTGGAGGTGACCAAACTGGGTGGGTTATTGGGCTAATCTGGGGGGTCGTTGGTCTAATCCGGGGGGGCCTGTTGCAGTGCTCCTTCTTTCTTATGTTCTTATGTTCTTATGTAAGAAGACTACGGTTCGAGTCCCGGTTTAGTGTTTTGTTTATTCATTGCAAGTCAATCATAACGACATATCTTGAGTTTATATGTAGTGTGTGTGTGAGAGTGTGTGAGTGTGTGTGGGTACTCACCTATTTGTACTCACCTATTTGTGGTTGCAGGGGTCGATTCATAGCTCCTGGCCCCGCCTCTTCACTGATTGCTACTAGGTCCTCTCTCTCCCTGCTCCATGAGCTTTATCATACCTCGCCTTAAAACTATGTATGGTTCCCGCCTCCACTACTTCACTTTCTAGGCTATTCCACGGCTTGACTACTCTATGACTGAAGAAATACTTCCTAACATCCCTTTGATTCATCTGAGTCTTCAACTTCCAATTGTGACCTCTTGTGTCTGTGTCCCATCTCTGGAACATCCCGTCTTTGTCCACCTCGTCTATTCCGCGCATTATTTTATATGTCGTTATCATGTCTCCCCTGACCCTCCTGGCCTCCAATGTCGTCAGGCCGATTTCCCTCAACCTGTGTGTGTGTGTGTGTGTGTGTGTGTGTGTGTGTGTGTGTGTGTGTTTGTGTGTGTGTGTGTAAACACCTTCTAAAAATGGGAAATCACTTGGCTAAAGCGTTTCAAATCTCTGAAGGAAGCCTGCATCTGCGGAAAGCTCATTTACAGCCATGATTTTGACACGGGACGCCAAATCTGGGAAAGTGGGGAATGTATCCCTGAAATGTTTATTATTTCCAGTCCATCCGTTCTCATAGCATCAGGAATATACTACCTGAGGGATGTTTCTAGGGGGTCAACGACCCTGTCGCGTCCCTGTCCCAGCCCGGCCCATACGCAGCCCTGAATTTAAATAGTTGACACTTATGTAGTAACAGTGATGCAGCATCTCCAGTAACAGAGATGCAGCATCTCCAGTAACAGAGATGCAGCATCTCCAGTAACAGTGATGCAGCATCTCCAGTAACAGTGATGCAGCATCTCCAGTAACAGTGATGCAGCATCTCCAGTAACAATGACGCAGCATCTCCAGTAACAGTGATGCAGCATCTCCAGTAACAGTGATGCAGCATCTCCAGTAACAATGATGCAGCATCTCCAGTAACAGTGATGCAGCATCTCCAGTAACAGTGATGCAGCATCTCCAGTAACAATGACGCAGCATATCCAGTAACAGTGATGCAGCATCTCCAGTAACAATGATGCAGCATCTCCAGTAACAGTGATGCAGCATATCCAGTAACAGTGATGCAGCATCTCCAGTAACAGTGATGCAGCATCTCCAGTAACAGTGATGCAGCATCTCCAGTAACAGTGATGCAGCATCTCCAGTAACAGTGATGCAGCATCTCCAGTAACAGTGATGCAGCATCTCCAGTAACAATGATGCAGCATATCCAGTAACAGTGATGCAGCATCTCCAGTAACAATGATGCATCATCTCAAGTAACAATGATGCAGCATCTTCAGTAACAATGACGCAGCACAGTAACATGATGCAGCATCTCCAGTAACAGTGACGCACAATCCAGTAACAATGATGCAGCATCTCCAGTAACAATGATGCAGCATCTCCAGTAACAATGATGCAGTAACAATGATCTCCAGTAACAATGATGCAGCATCTCCAGCATGCAGCATCTCCAGTAACAATGATGCAGCATCTCCAGTAACAATAACATCTCCAGTAACAATGACGCAGCATCTCCAGTAACAGTGATGCAGCATCTCCAGTAACAATGACGCAGCATCTCCAGTAACAATGATGCAGCATCTTCAGTAACAATGACGCAGCATCTCCAGTAACAATGATGCAGCATCTCCAGTAACAGTGATGCAGCATCTCCAGTAACAATGATGCAGCATCTCCAGTAACAATGACGCAGCATCTCCAGTAACAATGATGCAGCATCTCCAGTAACAATGACGCAGCATCTCCAGTAACAATGATGCAGCATCTCCAGTAACAATAATGCAACATCTCCAGTAACAATGATGCAGCATCTCCAGTAACAGTGATGCAACATCTCCAGTAACTCACTGCTGCATTTATAACGCGTCACTCTGATATTACACGTTTAAGTTAATCACAATAACACCCCTGAAGAGCTCTTGATCCAACAAACTCTTGCTATCCGCTCTCTATTTCTGTATCAAACGTGATTTTTACCTGCTAATTCCCCAGTACCTATATTTAAAGGGTTCGATACTCTCTCCCCTCCAAAAAAAAAAAAAAAAAATAATAGAAAAAAATCAAGAACAGTCTTTTGTGAGCCACAGCGTGGTTGTTTCTCGGCCAGCAAACACAGCACACGCACGGTGTGTCCGCTGACACAGCTGGGGTTGTCCTGAGGTGCGGGGGAGGGGGAGGACACATTCCCTTGTCCGTACATCAACAGTGATAGGTATCTTAAACGCATTCCTGTGGCGTGTTTAGCGTTTTTACCACTTCCTAAATCGAGGAATTATCTCTCAATCTACTCTTAATTGTATTCGTTTAGAGGAGCCACGGTGTACTGTCTAGTAGTCCGATAGATGACCGATAGATGGAGAGGGGAAAAAATGGGTGGTAAAGGGCAGAAGTGAAGGGGGAGGGATAAAGGTGAATTGGAGAGGAAGAAGGAAGGAGAAAGGGGTTTGAGAAGAGGGGAAACGGTGAATGAGGGAAAGGGTTAGAGAGAAGTAAATAGAGAAGGGTAAATAAGAGAAAGAGGAGTGGAAGGGGAGGAGTAAGAGAAATGGAAACGGAAGGTTATCTGAAAACGAATCCATGGATCACTGCCCCCTCATCCCTGCCCCCTCATCCCTGCCCCCCTGATCAGGCCTCCTGCTTGATGGCCTCGTTGGCACTGGGAGGGAATCAGAAGGAAGAGTACAACGATAGGAAGAAGAGAATAAGGGAAGAGAATGGTGTGTTTATTCGCGTGTTTTATATATTATAAATCACTGTACGGATGAGACATGAACCCATGGCTAGTGAATCCTAAAACTCATAGACCTGTCAGTTTTAATACTCACCTACCATGGTTTAAACCCCACCCGTTCCGTGGTTTGCTTGCAATTAGGGTTATTTAACGATTCCATGAGTCAATTCATATATTACGTTTTGGAAGGAAGTATAGACATTATTTGTTTCCAGTAAAGGATTTTTTTGGTAAATATACAACAGCAGCAGCAATAACAATAACAACAACAACAACAGACTGTGAAGCAGAGGCTAGCTAATGAGAGCATCTCTAGTACTGCCCCTCCATACCCCCCCCTCTCCCCAGGTCAAAGTCTCTCCCCTATGAACACCCCGATCAGGCCAGACGCATAAACACGCTACTTATCGTAACCAACAAGTCAAAAATAACAGTAGTCTCCTCCGTGTTCCTGAGAGCTATCGTGTGTATCATCCAAGTTATTTATATAATTATTTTAGCCTGGTCACAGACTGGGCCGCAGGGGCGGTGATTCCCGAAGCCCTCTCCATGTATAATCCAGGTATCTCACTTGTGAAATAGATCTAATATCTGATTTACCAGGAGAGGCTTATTTCACAAGCTTATTTTTTACCAGTGAATCTTACTCTATAGTCCTTGTTGTTATTTCTAGTATTTTAATAAATATACAGTTTATTTTTTTTGTAAGTAAATTTGAAAATAAAGAAATGAACTTGAGTTAAAAACTGGAGGAATCTTGTGTGAGCGAAGGTGGCAGTCCAGCGTCACCCAACAGCCTCCCACCAGGGGATCACCCAGGTATTACCCAGGGGCAACACAGGGGCTTCATCTAGGGATTACCCAAGGATCACACAGGAATCACTCAGGAATCACACAGGGATCACCCAGGGATCACACAAGAATCACCCAGGAATCACACAGGGATCACCCAAGGATCTCCCAGGGATTACTCATGGATCACCCAAGGACTTCACCGAGGCAGAGGTGAGTACGAATGATCAACGAGGCGATCACTCACTTAGTTGAAGGTAAGTGAATGATCGCCTTTTGTTATTCACTTAGTTGAAGGTAAATGTGGCTCCCTCATAGAAACTCGGCTGCCCTCTGACACAGTGTCCGAGTAGTTGTCCTAGAGAAGGAGATGGCGAGGAGAGGAGGAGAAGCTCTCTCAAGTAGGAGAGGAAAGAATGGACAGAGGAGAGAGGCTGCAAAATGGTGAATTCAAGGGGTAAGAGCATGGAAAATAACTTATGCCCAAGGCAGGGAGCGGAAAATCGGGGAAATGGCAATACATAAAAATTTGGTGAGGGATTGAAAAGTCAGACTAAAGATAGAATGAGAGGAGAAAAAATAAACATGAAGAGAGTATAGATTCAAGAGTTATGTAAATAGAAGAGGAAGCAGAGGAAAAAAGTAGCAGAAAGAGTTGCTAAACAGACTGAATGGTAAGGGGATGAGAGGAGGAGGAGGGAGGGAAGACTACCACCCATATACACATTAAGGAAGAAGAGACAGTGAAAGCCAAAAATCTTCCCAAAGACCCTAGAGTAGACAGACTTCAACCCTAGAGGAAAGGCATAAATTATGCCTGCAAACTGAAGGTTAAGATGTAGAAACCAGGAGCTGGAGCTCTACACCGCAGGCAGAGTTCGGCGAGTACACACATCCTCTCAAACACACACACTCCGCTTCCTACTATCCCTTGCCAGCCCTATCCACACACCCTGGTCAGCTAGGAGACATGTCAACACCATTTAAGCTCCGCAGGATACACAGCTTTGAACCCACGTCAGAGCAGTGTGTGTATATATATGCAGTCCAAGACATGTCTACGCCTTGAAGCAACAACCTATATTACTAAACACTACAAAATATATTTACCGAGAGCCTATGTCTTTGTACCGGTAAATCAAAGTCAAAATGCTGTAGTTTGAGCACTTTATTCAACCCACAATTTGAAGAGGAGCTGTTAGAAGCAGTTTCATTCCATCCTGATCCATCACCAAGCCACTGGCGAACTGATAATCTTCCAGAAAAGAACAAGACCTCAAAATATGCTCAACATATTGTGGGTTGATAATGAATTCCTTCGTTTTCTTAGCTTTTAAGATGTGAAGAAATTAGATGTGTTTTGGTGTCTGCGTGGTCCTAGAAAAGTATGTTTATATCTCACAAGCCCAGCTACTTCCTATCAGAAGGAACTTTCTCCCTAGTTAGCTTACACCAGCACTGAAACTTTGATTCTGATCAGATTAGGCATTCTCAAGGTATAAATGGAACCTATAGAGGAAGAAAATTAAATAATTAATAATTATTTAATTAAATAAATAATTAATAATTAATGATTAAATAATTAATAATTAAATAATTTAAACCCATTCAGGGATATCAAACAATGGTTTACCTGGAGTTTACCTGGAGAGGGTTTCGGGGGTCAGCGCCCCCGCTGCTCGGTCTGAGGCCAGGCCTCATGGCCTTCAGAGTTTTTTCAGCATTGCCATGAAAGTCGAGCATCTGATCTCTGAGTTAAACGAAATTCATACAAAATTTCCTGTGATGCTGGGATGATGTGGTTTGAGGTTAAGACTGAATGAACTAAAACTGTACCAGTACAAAACGCATGTGGAATGCGGCAATATTAATTTCCAGTGTCTGCTCAAGTTGCGTGCATTACTGTGTGTGTTTCTGGGAGATAAGAACAATTCTCCAGGAGAAATTTTAATCCACTTCGGGACAAAGAGCGAGAATAGATGCATATATCTACCTGCGACTGAGATCCTTATCCTCTCATCTGCTGAAGAGGACCTCAGTTGGAGGTCGAAATATATAGACCAATTTATTCTTGTTTCTGTTTCTATGTGGTTTAAAAACGTCTCACTAACGTAAGTATTCATTAATTTATTTATGTATCTGTATTAGGCAAACGTAAATACAAAACGATGAATTTAAAACAGTAAATTCATTTATCTAACGAGTAAGGTGAAAAAACTTTTCAATATTTAACAGCGTGATGACGTCAGAGCAGTAAAATTTACAAATGAATCCTTCTAATCTCCAAAACTATTATTCACCACACCCAATTAGCTTTTAACAAGCAATAACTAACTGCACTAACTAACGGTATGCAAATAGCCAGTGTTTGAAAAGTAAAGACCGTCTTTCATAGAGGATATCCAATAAAATCGACCAGAATGTAATAATAGTAATATTATCTGTAACAATAGTAACAAATAATAATAATAATAATAATAATGATAATAATAATAATAATAATAACAATAATAATAATAATAATAAAAATAATAATAATAATAATAATAATAATAATAATAATAATAATAATAATAATAATAATAATAATAATAATAATAGTAATAATAATAATAATAATAGTTAATAAGAATAATATTAATGTAACAGAGCTAGAAGGGAAGAGAAGCTTAACAGCAGTGCTTAGTATCAGACTTGTTAACTCTACAAGCACCATACCTGGAAGGTGTTCCGAGGGGTCAGCGCCCCCGTGGCCCGGTCCATGACCAGACCATCACACATAATATGGGAAGCTTTCCACTTGCTGAACCTCTAGTCTACGCACCGCTCAGCCATCTCCCTCCCTTGTTGTACATAGCCACCTCAACTTCCCTGTTCACCTTCACTCTTGTCCTATATATTTCACTACTTTCCAAGTAATGTCTGGAATATCTGATAAATCTGCTAATATAGTCTTCTATACCGCTCGAGTCTTTTATTTACAAACTTTGTAGTGTCCTGAACGCTCCCTCTTTCAGCTTCCTCAGCGTCACTCTTAGAGTTATGAGGCTCGTGTGGTGCCAATGTTATTTTGTTTACATGTGACTTTATTGACAAGTCGAGACAGATATTAAATCGTAGACTTTTCTCTTCGCCCTCTTTTAAGCAAATTTGTTTCCTCATGTTTTGCATTTCCCTCAGTCGTCGACGATATTATATGTACGTTGGTTTCCTGGTTTTATTTTTCTTTCCTTTTTCAGTGAAGAGACTGAGTGCTAACACGCAGTGATTGTTTCCTCCTGAGTCAGTTACACTTGGTGTAACTCGTTGAGCTGTACGTACGAATATTAGCGGTCAAGAATCACCTCGTGGCACTTCTGTATGTGTGTGTGTGTGTGTGTGTGTGTGTGTGTGTGTGTGTGTGTGTGTGTGTGTGTGTATGTGTGTGTGTGTGTGTGTACTCGCTTGCCCCGAGTACTAAAACTTAAATATAAACAATATTGCTTTTGTTGGCCTCATAGCATCAATGAAACATGGCATAACACTGTGCTTTTTTAAATTAGTACATATGATAATTTATAATCTTTGCTTGGATGTTCTTTCGAACGCTGAACATCACAATAATGAGTATGACCAATAACAAATATTATTTAAAATAATCTCGCTAGAAACATCTTCCCTGCCATGGATAACATAAATCCCTGTCTATATAAATCTGACAGTACTATAATTACTGGGACTTCACCTGTATTTAGATCGCTTTCAGCTGGTTGGCTGAAGGGCTCTGCCCGTTTATTTATCTCACTCACAGATTAAATTATCGGCAGAAATCCCGCTACACGAGACCAACCCCAGAGAGATCTCGAAACGATTCTTGGAGGAAATCTTGTAGATCAAGAGCAAATTAAGAGTCAACGAGCATCACTGGGTCGGTCATGGACTGACCGGAACACAGTATTTAGTCGACTGTCGCTCCCTTCAGTCTGATTGTCCTGACAGCGGGAAGACAGCGCTCACGTGCTATAAAACTCTCACCCACTGGCTAGTTTATGCTGAGTGGCAGGTAACGAGCCAGATCATCAGTCAGTAGCAACAGACAATGAACCAACGAGAGCCAAATAACCTTTCAGTCACCAGCAACAAGAGAGTAATAAAGATAGTCGTTAGGTACACAATGATGGCCGCCACTCACTCTCAATGTAAAAAGTGGTCAGTATTAATCGTACTAAACACTTCTACACATGCAATGTATCCTGAACCTATATATATATATATATATATATATATATATATATATATATATATATATATATATATATATATATATATATATATATATATATATATATATATATATATATATTGAGAGATATTAATGTATTACACAAATAAAGTGCAATCACAGGCAAAGAAACACATTCATAATATCGAGCCAGCCAGAAATTCATGTAAATACGAAAGTAAATTAGATTTTAATTTTTCCAAAGACAGTATTTTTTTTCTTGCCAAAGAGCCTTATTAAAGTCTTGCAATGTAAAAGTGGGATTTTAGGAATAAACGAAGAATATGCTGATAAAACCGGCCACGTAAACACACCCTTGTGCGTAATGCCAGTGTCACCAGTTCTACTTGAGACACACTCTTGCACTCTTGTGCTCAGTGCCTCCAGTTCTACCTGACACTCTTGTGCTCAGGACCACCACTTCTATCAGAAACTCTAAAACTCAATGCTATTATTTACACCTTAGTTTTTACTGTCCAATAATGGTATATACAGACCTTACCCTAGAATGGATGAACGGAAAAAAATAATTGAAACATTTTACTTTTCACGCGCAACCTTCTTGAATCACCTCAAACAACACAAGTATAAGCATGTCATAAACCAAGGCGATGCGCTGAACATGACAGTCATATTACTTTTGTTTTAACAACTCTGGATGCATCGGCAGTGTGGTGTTACTCTGTTCTATATGATAATTACACAGTGGGAGCAAACGTTGCCTGTGATTTCCTGTCATATTCCATCATGCACGACGGGGTTCCTACGAGGTGCTCAAATCTGTCAGCCTGAACTGGGAGAACTCACTAGGTTAATGAAGACATCATCAAGGATTCCAGTAAAGGTTCATCAACTGCGGTAGCTTCAAAGGTTTCCTTCCAGCATAGCTGGAAATACTCTCACCTGGGAATCACCATCTCTCAGGATAGTCTATTCCATACACAGTAGAAACGGAATTTTTATGGAGAGAGCTAATTCATCACAGAGCCGGGGCACGAGCATTACCGAAACCGGGGAAGGGGTAAAAGGGAAGAAGGAAGGGAAAGAGCAGGAAGAGATAGGAGTAGCAGAACTGGGGAAGGAAAAATAAAGAGAGGAGGTTGAAAGGGTGAGGAGGGAAGGAGTAATTTACGAAGTGCTAGAACCAAAAGATCAGTCAGTGATCTATGCATAAAAACACACATTCAAGCTTAATATTTATTACAAACTCAGCATTTAAAACTAAACTAAGTCTTTAAAATGACAAAGGAAATAGTAAGAAGTTAAAAAAATACCAATATCCAGTAATAACGCTATCAAACACACCACAAGTGTAACGTCACTGCAGTCTCTGTAACATCCAGGTGATAAAACAGAATGCAGATTTAAATGGTGAACCATAGGCTATAGTATTAAATTACACGTGACAGTAACACACTGGAAGGGACATAAAGAGGAGTAGGATTCTCCGCAAGTAGTATGAATGAGACAATCTTCGCATTCAATAAATGTATGAAAGAAGATCTTTCACTTTAGTCCCCGTTTCTAGTATTCTCTGGTATACATGACTCGTTTTCCTAAATACCCATAAGTGTCCAGATCAAAGATTTTCTCATTTGCCGATTTTTGGGGTAAACTAAGAGTGACAAACGCGCACTGCTAAGCTGTTTGCTTGTGAGATCCTCCCATAACTCCCTTTCTCAAAACATAGAATGTATACATTTTTTGATGCTGGAACAATGAATTATTTTTCCACCCGATATAACAATTACATTCAGGTATTTGGCATTAAATACCGTTACAAGCATCTGAAGATCTCAAGCCAAATTATACAGCAGTTCCAGCTCTTTTTCTCTCGGGGCCAAAATCTCGATAATATATAGTGGCAATTAACCAAACACATCCCTCATAGTTCAGAACTCGAAAGTAAGATTAGCTGGCAGCTGAACAACGCTCTTTGTGGTCATTTGTAAGTGTAACACCTATCACTAACTTCGATATTTAATTCTAGTGATGGAGAACCCTGCTGAGACTCGGTTGATCACCGAGTAATGACTGAATTACTGACCACTGAGTAATAACTGGGATATAATGTTGAATGATTAACTTGTAAGTTACTTATTACTGAGTAATGACTCACTAATCACTGAGTAACTAATCACGGAGTAAATTATTACTGTAGTTAATCAGATAGTCACTGATTAATTACAGGATGTCTCCCATCATTGAACTGGGACGGCATGTCTCATCACAATTCAATATCTCTAACAGCAGCGTCCCACACAGTAACTACACACACACGTCTTATAAAGTTCACTTCGTGTGTATAAAAGACTAGCGACTATAATAATATCTACATTCATTTACATTGTGGTATGGGGTTAGTATGAGCAGTAGCCTGGTCAAAGAGCGGGCCAAGGGGGCATTGATCCCCGGAACACCCTCCAAGTAGACACCCTCAATGGGAGGGTGTGTGTGTGAGGAGCAGATGAGAGTGGACCTTAAAGATATACAGGAATGTGAATAGTTAGATGTTATTTGGAATAATTGATGTATACACACAATTAGTCATATGAAAGAGAAGCTTTTTATGCATACAAAGTTTCACCCACTGGAGGCTTCATGTATACAAGGTTTCACACACAGAAAGCTTCATCATGTAGCAGTGAGTAAAACTTGTACTGGTAAATGGTTTTACACCCGATGTGTCGTCTTACAGACAAACGTCCGTAGCGCCTTTTTTTTAGACCAATACGTGTAAAGCCCCACTGATGTGGTGTCTTTTCTACACTTCTTTTATTCCTTTTATATAGAAGAGGGTCATAAAACCGGCATATTATATTTATTAACAAACTCTGTTTTGATACGGTATTACAGAGACAACCCGGCTTTTATTTATTTTCTTACGACAACGTTATATAGCTGCGTCATATAGACTGGAATGTGATATAATTGCGCTTATACATTTTGTACCTTTTGTTATTGTCATGTATCCATATTGGTATCTATAGAATATAATAGTTTTTTTTGTACGTGTTGGAATTTTTAAGACACGGAGGTAATATGAAAAGCAACAATAGGGGATAGCAACACAAGAAGCAGATGAAAGCAAATAACAGGGCAGAAATAGAAGAGGCAAAAGAGAGGGAGTAAAGTTGTAAGTAAATAATGACGGTAATGGCATGATAAGAATAGCGAGCAGGAGACTGCTTGCCATTCTTTTCAAGCCTTTTCATCCCTACTTTAAAGCTGGGAAAAAGCCTTTTAAACGGAGAGATATAGATAGGCCGATAGATAATTGTAATAAACGCTAGTTATACTGCTTTAAGCGTCCACCGTGTCTTGCACTGGCGTCTGGCTCTATTCCCGTCCTCATATACAATAGATTTATTGCTTAATATCAGACTAACTCTCGAGTTATACATACATTACCCATCACAGATATTTATTTCATTTTTTTGCACACGGGAAAAAAAAACTTGATTCTAATCTACTTCGACCATTATCGCCACATGAGACGCGAGAGAGAACCCACGACGAGATCCAGACTAATTTCCCCCTCGCCGTTTGTTTCGAAGTCCGAAGAATCATTAGGATTAGACTGATGGAAGGGGATTAATACGTAGTGCGGGTCTGAGAGGTTCTGAGACCGCCTCCTTGCATGACAACCTACCGTAACTCACCACTAAAACATTCTTCTCCAGTGGAAGGAAACGGACCAAGAGTTCATTAATCACCTCAGTATTCATTAACCGTGTACCGGGCAGGAGGTCGGCACTCAGAGTGAATACAGAGGTCAAATATATAGATATATAAAAACGTTGCCTCCACCACGAATTAATATATCAATTACCATCGGTCTGTTGTATTGAAGTTAGTGTTTTCAATCTATGATAGTTAGAAGGGATGAAAGACGAGGCGATTCTACAGCACCAGAATCTAAGATTACAAGCTGAGTGCATATCATCTTATTCAGTAAAGTCGTCGTTATCTATGGAGGCTTGAGCTTCTAGTGGCAGTGTTAAAAACCTCTGAATTGGATATTTAACTTTCTTCTATAAGCGCTGGAGATATTTCTTTAGCCATATTTTAAGCACTCCTGCAGAGGGGTTGGGTATACCTCTTTCGAAGACCTCAGAACTGTATTTTCAACCCTGCTTCAGTTGAGTTGGGAGACCCTTGAGCTAGATACTCAACCTTCCTGCAGTAGAGTCAGTGATTTCTGATCCGTTTGATTAGCTGTCGTATTCACTAGATAAATGAGTGAGGTTATATTATTGTGCGTCAGAGGTTAGACGATCGTTCGCAAGGGTTGGGCCAGAGCACACTGGGGGTTAAGCCATCAATCGCCGGAGGGGTTAGGCGAACGATTCCAGAAGTTGGTCTGTTGTATGAGGGACCTTTATTGCTCATGTCACGGGAAGACAGGCAGCGACTCACATGATGAGGTACCTTAGTGGCGAGTATGACACCACAAGCACCATAACAGAAGCGGTACGTCTGCATAATTTATAACAAGAACATAACAGCATATATCATGTGACACAAACACTACAAAAGAAGCGGTACCTTTGTAGCACCACAACAGAAACAGCAGCACCTTTGTAGCGTGCATCATAACGCAGGTACCAAAACGGAAGCAATACCTCTGTATCATGTGTCTCGGGAACACAGACTCTCCCACAACAGAAGTACTACTATGACTGCGAGTAGGAACGGTAAAATAAGGTCAGCAGACTAAAAGTAAAGACAAAGAAATGACAGAGCAATAAAATATAGAGAAATATCATTGTCGCAGGTTACATTATCTTAATTTGTTCAGTTACGTTCTGTACCATCTGTCCAAGTTTGCGTAACATTGAACAAGATCATTATGACCACTGAAATCTTACCGGCCGAGGCTGACAGATTTCGTTACTACATGTATGACAGTCACCCCGTGTAATACGACAGGGTAAACATAACTAGCTTTAGGGGAATATAACTATCATAAACAATAGTATAGCAACACACTGCTAGTGTTTCCACACTGCAGTGTTCATAAAGAACCAATGCCGAAGTTCCCACATTTAAGAAATACATGGAATTGGGTAGCAGCACAGAGCAGGAGTTCCCACACTGTACCTCATATACAGAATAGGAATATCCTCACACTGCGGGTATTCCCACTATCTGTCATATAGAATAAGGTAGCAGCACACTGCCGATGTACTCAGTTAGGTTAAAATAATCAGACAGGGTTGCGGCGTCTCAGTAACCCTAGTTGAAGGCCAATTCCCGAGTACGGAGCTTGTTCCGTCATAATTTTCATTCATAAGAGATAATGATCGCGAGTGTTGCTGTTAGTGTGTAGACGACGAAAATAACTGCTGAACCTGTTGTTTGATATTGGCTAGAATGTTTAATATATAGCTCTTTCACCTTTAAAGAGAGTTCCCGGAGATTTTAGTTGGCGAAGTAGTTGGCTTAGGGTGAGGATTGACAGCTGCATACGGTTTTGGTGGATAAGAACGCGAATTCTACTCCACCAACTTAAAAAATATCAAATTTCCGTTCATTATGTACCAAACAACAATATTTGCTCATATTTGTCAATTACTAGATGCAATATGTTGCAAGAAGGCTCATCTGAACAACCATCTTGCACGAGATTTCGCAGTTCGTACGGGAGCCTCGTGTTTTACAGTCTTCTGCCTGCAGCTCTGGTCAATGAATCTTCGAGCTTCTCCTGTCTTCATGATCTCTGCTGGTGGTGGTCAAAAACTCCCTAACCTTAGTCTTAACCTTGTGACAGCTGGATTTGGCCGCAGGTGACCAGGGGCGTGTGTGAGCCACCACAACTTGTTTAACAGTTAGTTGGTGCGTGCCCAAGACGCCTCCAGTGTCGACAGTGAGCAAAGATGGCCTACCAAAAGGGCGTTAACGACGTTAGCTCTTACTGCTCGCCATTACTGACGTCACCGGCTCTGCTTTGGGCAGTGCCAGTTTGTTGAACAGGAAGGTGTCACTAACTGTTCGTTAATTAATGGGTGCCTCTGGCTGCTGATGGCGGGCAGCTGAAAGCAGGCACGGGCGAGGCGCCACTGGCCGGAGCTGGTCTGAGAGTAGCATACTTACTTGGCCATTAGGAATTCGTAAGTGGCATTACCATTACTTGATTTAGGCGGCGATGATTTACCGACTGAGTCAGGTACTCAGGTATGTACGCCTCGGCTGACCACGCCACGACCCTGTGAAACAAGAAGAGCACTGAAGAATCTTAACACAGGGAGACGAATGGCGAGCAGCACACACCCTCCCTCCTTTTCAGTGTTCACCCTCGCCTTGGGCTTAATTCATCACCTGCACCTCGGAGCTGCCTGGGTATCGCTCGCATTATACACGTGGAGCCTGTGATTCAGTATTCATTGTGGATGTAACTATTCATTTACGGCCTTGGCCTAGGATGATGACTTTAAGTTGGTCCATAATTACTATGTGTGTGTGCAGACTTTGAGGGTAGTAGCTGCCGGCCTGCAGTACCAGCCTGTTGCAAGTCTGCCAGTGATTACCAACACAACATAATTACTGGACTACACTCTTGCACAACCTCTTGTTTATAGACAATAATGTGTCAATAGTTGCTCTAAATGCTGGTAGATAATCTAGACACGTTTTTAATGCATAATAAACTCTCGTCTTCTTGAAATTATCTCACTATTGATCTGACTGAGCTGAAGAGCCTAAGATGCGGTGCGGTGTACCGTACACTCTTGAACTCTCGGCAATTACTCGGAATGATCAACCAGCCAACCAATAGGAAAATAATAAGATAATCTAGTCTATCAGAACGATCTCAACATCATTACCTAGCCAGATAAAGAGCAAGTAGACGGCATTTATCGATTCCGCGGAAGTGGCTACTTGTACTTCAGACTTTATAGACGTTACTGAAGAAAGAGGGGTAAGAGTATATCATACATCAGACTTGCACCTTCCTCCCTGGAGGCTATGGTATAACTGAGACGACCTCCGTGTTAGGAGGACGTTAATCAGGGACAAGATTGCTTAAAAAATAAAGAGAAGAATTTGCTTGCAAAGTCATTCCTACCAGTCAGTACTAACATAAGTCTCTCTCCGTGGTCCTCTTGTCATCTCACCGTTCTTTCCTTCCCTACTCTTCCCTTGATAATCTTCTCCATAATCTTATATACTATGCATGTTAGTGACACTGACCTGTAATTTATTGCCGCCTCTCCTGTTTAAAATATTGAGACTACATTTGCTGTTTTCCAGACAATTGGAAGTTGCCCTGTTTCAATCGGTTTGTTAAAGATCGTTTCTTGTGGTTCACACAGTTCCTCTGTTCCCTCTCACAGAGCCTATGAGAAATTTTATTTTGTCCCATTGCATTCGAGGTATCTTGTTCATTCTATCCACCTTGTCAATTCTTTGTGTGTGTGTATGTGTGTGTGTGTGTGTGTGTGTGTGTGTGTGTGTGTGTGTGTGTGTGTGTGTGTGTGTGTGTGTGTGTGTGTGTGTGTGTGTGTGTGTGTGTGTGTGTGTGTGTTTAATCATTTTATTAACTTTTTCAAAATGTTTCAAACAATCATCTTCCTAGTTTTTTTTTTTGTTTACTCTACCTGAGATTTAACCACAACCCAAATGTCAACAAATTGAAGCGTTCGTATGTGTCTTCGTGCGTTTGTCTTTATTTAAATGTAATAATCCTTTATATATAATTATGTAGTCTTCCAATTATGCTCTTGAATTTGTATTGATTAAGTCACTAGATGGCAAAACGTCTACAAATAAAAATACCCAGATGTTACACATATGTTTAATTCATCAAGGTATATATTACCAATCCAAGGTATATATTACCTATCCAAGGTATATATTACCTATCATTGTATGTGGTTGCCAGGAAGCACAGCCCAGCACTGGGAAACTCTGAACAGTGAGAAGTGAAGAAGGTTGTATCTACCTGCCCATCGATTACTGCGTCAGATGCACCTGGGTCAGGGAGAGCTAACACAGACGTACCACCTGTCCTCGTTTTAATACGTCAGTTTTCTAACGTGGTGTCTAAAGTCAGTTTATTCACAATTTCTGAAAAATTTCACATGCTCTCATTTCTTCATTTTAGTTTAAATTAGGTTGAGTTTTGATTTGTTGAAAAATCCGATAAAAACTACGTTTTAACCACTGGTAAGTAAAATATAAAGTTGAGCAGGAAACATTTGGTAAAGCGGTAACTAAAGAAATCAGGAAACGCTCAAAGCTGAACGTTTATCTCTCATTGTGCGAGAATGTCTGCTTAGAATGCTGCTGCTGTACCGAGGAGCACTGTAACCGAGCATCTCGCTCTGTACCTACGTTAATTCGATCATCTCTGCTTCCCTCGAGGGAGGTTCCTTCATGCTGGTGAGAACTTCGTCTAAGAAATTGGATCTGTGCTCTTCTTTGGATCGAATCTGAAGGCTTCCCACTCCCCTAAGCCCTGTATAACCACGTATCACCTATTGATTAGCGTTCTTTATAAATATAATAATAATAATAATAATAATAATAATAATAATAATAATAATAATAATAATAATAATAATAATATCAAAAATAATAATAAAAGTAATATAATCTCAGCTCTCAATTTTTCTTCCCTCATTTTAGCACTAAATTCTTTTCCCTTCGTTACGAAGGTCTACAAATGCAATTAAATAACACTAAGCCTTTGAGCCTAAACAAGGCTGTTTGTTAGTGGAAGGCTCTAAATCAGAGCACACAATTTATGTCGTGGATTTATAGGGAACCATTTATCCAATTTATTTAACTGTGTATTCGGTAATACTAACCATTTATTGTTCTTTCAGTTCATTATATTTTTTTTTTCAGCACATCAAGGTAGGGTCACCAGAAAAAGATAAACTTTCACCATCATTCACTCCATCACTGTCTTTCCAGAGACGCGCTTACACTACAATTATAAAACTGCAGCATTAACACCCCTCCTTCAGAGTGCAGACACTGTACTTCCCATCTCCAGGACTCAAGTCCGGCCTGCCGGTTTCCCTGAATCCCTTCATAAATGTTACTTTGCTCACACTCCAACAGCACATCAAGTATTAAAACCATTTGTCTCCATATATATATATATATATATATATATATATATATATATATATATATATATATATATATATATATATATATATATATATATATATATAATACTCATAATAATTACGCACTTCCTTGTAATCTCCAAACTACGAATTCTCTGCATAATATTTACACCACACATTGTCCTCAGACACTGAAGAAAAAATATTTTTTCACACCTCACAATGAAATCGCTTGATTACAGTGAACAAATATAAAACCGTTGTAGTGTAATTTTTATTTGTCTGTACAATATCACATGATTTTATTCAGAATGAAGATAGTCGTGTCATTTGATAATTTTAAGTACTCGTTATAAGTAGCCCTTATTAATCGTCTTGCTTGGTCAAATAAATGCATCTCTTCTATCAAGGTTATTATCTTCGTCGGTTTGGGCTGGACACGCTTCTGTGTGTCAATATCCATCATATATGGTGACCAAAACTGCACACTGTATCCCTGGATATGACGTCCTAGCGACTGATACAAAGCAAGACTTTCTCAGATGAAATTCGAATGATCTCTAAATAAAGTCAGACTGCCTCAGTACACTGCCTGTATACACTGCCTCAGTATACTGCCTGTATACACTGCCTCAGTATATTACCTGTGCACACTGCTTCAATACACTGCTTCGGTACTCTGCCTCAGTAGATTCATTATACTGCCTCAGCTCACTGCCTCAGCACTTTCAGTACACTGCCTACTTCAATTTATTTAAAAACTGTTACTCCTGGATATCTGTCTTCATTTGCTTTCATTAGAGCTATTGTGCTCGTAAAATATCCTGCCTTTTACGTTTTCGATATATATTACTTTGAACTCATGAACTTTAAAATTTATGTCATTCATAAAACAATTTTACTAAGTTGTGCAACCTGAGATGCAATCTCAGACGCTCTCCTGCAATAACTATGATCAATATTCCGTGCCAGTGAATATTGTTAGTTTTCTTTTATTAAGGTTGGGATGATACCAAAGGAAACGCATCTGTTATTTTATGACACATGTGGAGGAAGATGCTTGTTTTTATATTTTTTGCTATTTTTCAGTTGTTTTAATTACTTTTTATGGATCATGCGTTTTACATTTATATTTATAATTCCATATATTTATTATTCAGTCACACACTAAATAACTGTAAGCACAAAACACGTGTAAACAAATGTCAATGGCATTTATTGACTCTCACAATACCGGCCACACAAAACGCTATTTGTTTATACACTGCACACCTATAGCACATACCTGTTTTCTCTGATCTAATCTAAATCAGGCCAATTGGGACCATTTTGGAGGTGCTAAAATTTAGACATAAATTTACACCATCAGTAGTCTTGTGGCTAGGGTTAACTTACGTCATCAGCAGTCTTGCAGTTGGCATAAATTTACATCATCGGCTGTATAGCCCAGCCATACATGTGTCACCCACGAGGGTGTACAAGGTGGTTAGAATATGCTTTGGAACCATCTCTGTCTGTATAAAAGGATTAATCTCTGCATTACCCCAGAAGCCCTCTGGAAAATCCAGGACTACTGAAATCCTATCTACCCGAGAAAATAGAAAAAAGATACATATGGGAATTCATTGAACTCCCCACTGACACAGTCTCACTACACACACGTTACTCGGTAAACTGTGTCCCTAGAACACTTAAGAATAGTAAACAAAACGATACAAACCCTTCTACATGCATTTCAAAGACAGATAAATAGCAGATAACATGACAGTACATAATACTAAACTAAAAAGTAGAGTCTAACGCCTAACAAGATGGAGGTATCCTTCCTGCCTCTTCAAGAGGAAGGCGCCCTCACATCCTGAGTCCTAACAATTGTCCCTCTAGCTGCTAGGCAGTAACTTACTCTCTTTAGCTAAATAATTTTAGATCAGCGTCACAACAAAGCGATTAATATCTTTGGTGAATAGTATATATGGCATATAATGACACATGACCAGTCACCACACGTAAGCAAATCCCTGAGCAGAGCAAACACAAAGAAGTAAGCAGAGAGAAGAGAAATAATTTAAGTCTAATACACCTTCGGTGTGTACATGTCCAAAACTTCCTTTCCTTTCTTGCACATAATACATCATGTAATAATACGCATATCCTATATCCAGCAGATGGCATATAAATGCTTTTCCTTAAATTGATCATATCTCAGCTTCAGATATGTAGAAAGAGAAAAAATAAATATATGTAGAGTTTGGAATAATTGTTACATTCGAAGTCAGAGAAAACAGCAAAATGATCCTAACGTTAATGGTGAATAAGGTCGACTCTCTGACATTCAGCGTGTTGGTGAAACAAGCACCGTCATCACCATCTGTAAGAGAATCATTTCTTATGTTCAAAATAACATGGCAATATTGTGAACAATTGTAATACTAAATGTGGGTAAAATTTAGTAAGGGTGAGGAAGGCCTGAGAAAAATCACACACTGGACAAGTTGAGATCAACAAAAATAATAAGGGAACATTTACAAGGTAAACACGACTATTTGCATGTAAACAATCCAGCTACTGGTGTATAGCCACTGAGTTTAGATCTAAACTCTCTAATAAACACAATCTAGAATTCTCGCTTCCAATTTTTCTTGTGCTATGCCATAAAATTGTTGAGACTGTCGTTGTACCAAAAGCAAAAGAAATTCACAAAATAATAATCTCAGCACTATATTTGAAGAGTGAGGAGCGAATGATGAAACTGTATGAAGCGAGACGTACATGAATGGTATGCGATACCGACAACATAAAGAATTATCTCTTTTGTTGACGTTTCGCCATCCAGTGACTTTTTCAATAGAAATTCAGGGACATAATTGGAAGACAGAGGCGAGATGCTGCTGAGTGATTACTAGCAAGTAATGTATTGTTCATATTCCAGTAACGAGAATGTGGGGTAATCTTGTGTAGCTAGTAGGTTAGGTAAGGTTTATCAGGAAATAGGACAGGTGTTCCCTGACACGGGTTTTAGTTATATAATGACCCGCAGCTGGAGCTTTCGGTCATCTGACCGAGGCCTTCCACTAGCTTACCGGTCCACCCCTTTAAAAATTATTATTAGTATGACTTACTCCAATATATCAGAGGTATTCACTGCAGATTTCGTAACACTGAAAACATTCTCCAACTTAAAAACTGTCTGAAAATATTTGACGATAACTGATGAATTTTTAATTACGTTTATCAAAACATTACAACAACGATGCAAATTCTCCACTAATTAACATTTATGTGTCAGGGAATTGTCACCTGTGATGTACATGACCGATGAGTTTTATGTTCACAGTGTAGGAACTGGAAGGAATAATTTGTATGTGTTGTTTACTACTAATTCTACCACCGCTACTACTACTGCTACTATTACTACTACTACTCCTACTCCTACTACTACTACGACTACTACTGCTACTACTACTACTGCTTCTATTACTACTGCTGCTACTATTACTACTACTACTACTACCACCACCACTACTACTACTACTACTTCTACAACTACTATTGCTGCTATTACTACCACTACTACTACTAACACCCCCACCACCACTACTACTACTACTACTAACACTACCACTACTACTACTATTGCTACTACTACTACTAATAATATTATTAAATTAAAAATATTAATAATTTTAAATACTATAAGAAATATGTATGCTAGACTACAGCACAAGTATTTCTTAAAACATTTAAAGTTAATATTGTTGGAGCATAAAATACTTTCAACTTGACTTATTTATTTATCATTTAAAACTTATTCATTTCATAAACACAAAGTTATATACACTGAGAGTTATATACACTGAGAGTTATATACACTGAGAGTTATATACACTGAGAGTTATATACACTGAGAGTTATATACACTGAGAGTTATATACACTGAGAGTTACATACACTGAGAGTTATATACACTGAGAATTATATACACTGAGAGTTACATACACTGAGAGTTATGTACACTGAGAGTTATATACACTGAGAGTTATATACACTGAGAGTTATATACACTGAGAGTTATATACACTGAGAGTTATATACACTGAGAGTTATATACACTGAGAGTTATATACACTGAGAGTTACATACACTGAGAGTTATATACACTGAGAATTATATACACTGAGAATTATATGTACACTGAGAGACATACACACTGAGAGTCATATACACTGAGAGACATACACACTGAGAGATATATACACTGAGAGTCATATACACTGAGAGTCATATACACTGAGAGACATATACACTGAGAGTCATATACACTGAGAGTCATATACACTGAGAGACATATACACTGAGAGACACTGAGAGTTATATACACTGAGAGTTATATACACTGAGAGTTATATACACTGAGAGTTACATACACTGAGAGTTATATACACTGAGAGTTATATACACTGAGAGTTACATACACTGAGAGTTATATACACTGAGAGTTATATACACTGAGAGTTATATACACTGAGAGTTACATACACTGAGAGTTATATACACTGAGAATTATATACACTGAGAGTTACATACACCGAGAGTTATGTACACTGAGAGTTATATACACTGAGAGTTATATACACTGAGAGTTATATACGCTGAGAGTTATATACACTGAGAGTTATATACACTGAGAGTTATATACACTGAGAGTTACATACACTGAGAGTTGCATACACTGAGAGTTATATACACTGAGAGTTATATACACTGAGAGTTATATATACTGAGAGTTATATACATTGAGAGTTATATACACTGAGAGTTATATATACTGAGAGTTATATACACTGAGAGTTATATACACTGAGAGTTATATACACTGAGAGTTACATACACTGAGAGTCATATACACTGAGAGTTACATACACTGAGAGTTACATACACTGAGAGTTATATACACTGAGAGTTATATACACTGAGAATTATATACACTGATAATTATATACACTGAAAGTTATATACACTGAGAGTTACATACACTGAGAATTATATACACTGAGAGTTATATATACTGAGAGTTATATACACTGAGAGTTACATAAACTGAGAGTTACATACACTGAGAGTTATATACACTGAGAGTTATATACACTGAGAGTTATATACACTGAGAGTTATATACACTGAGAATTATGTACACTGAGAGTTATACACACTGATAATTATATACACTGAGTTATATACACTGAGAGTTATATACACTGAGAGTTATATACACTGAGAGTTATATACACTGAGAGTTATATACACTGAGGGTTATATACACTGAGAGTTATATACACTGAGAATTATATACACTGAGAGTTATTTACACTGAGAGTTACATACACTGAGTTACATACACTGGGAATTATATACACTGAGAGTTATATACAATGAGAGTTATATACACTGAGAGTTATATAACTGAGAGTTATATACACTGAGGGTTATATACACTGAGAGTTTTATACACTGAGAGTTACATACACTGAGTGTTATATATACTGAGAGTTATATACACTGAGAGTTATATACACTGATAATTATATACACTGAGAGTTATATACACTGAGAGTTACATACTCTGAGAATTATATACACTGAGAGTTATATACACTGAGAGTTATATACACTGAGAGTTACATACACTGAGAGTTACATACACTGAGAGTTATATACACTGAGAGTTATATACACTGAGAGTTATATACAATGAGAGTTATATGCACTGAGAGTTATATACACTGAGAGTTATATACACTGAGGGTTATATACACTGAGAGTTATACGCACTGAGAGTTATATACACTGAGAGTTATACGCACTGAGAGTTATATACACTGAGAGTTATATACACTGAGTTATATACACTGAGAGTTATATACACTGAGAGTTATATACACTGAGAGTTACATGCACTGAGAGTTATGGGCACTGAGTTATATACACTGAGAGTTATATACACTGAGAGTTATATGCACTGAGAGTTATATGCCCTGAGAGTTATATATACTGAGAGTTATACGCACTGAGAGTTATGTACACTGCGAGTTATATACACTTAGTTATATACACTGAGAGTTATATACACTGAGAGTTATATACACTGAGAGTTATATACACTGAGAGTTATATACACTGAGAGTTATACGCACTGAGAGTTATACACACTGAGAGTTATATACACTGAGAGTTATATACACTGAGAGTTATATACACTGAGAGTTATATGCACTGAGAGTTATATACACTGAGAGTTTTATACACTGAGAGTTATATACACTGAGAGTTATATACACTGAGGGTTATATACACTGAGAGTTATATACACTGAGAGTTATACGCACTGAGAGTTATATACACTGAGAGTTATATACACTAAAAATTATGTACACTGAGAGTTATATACACTGAGAGTTATATACACTGATAGTTATATACGCCGAGAGTTATATACGCTGAGTTATATACACTGAGAGTTATATAACCTAAGAGTTATATACGCTGAGAGTTATACGCACTGAGAGTTATATACACTGAGAGTTATTTATACTGAGAGTTATATACACTGAGAGTTATATACATTGAGAGTTATATACACTGAGAGTTATGTACGCTGATAATTATATACACTGAGAGTTATATACATTTAAAGTTATATACATAGAGTTATGTACACTGAGAGTTATACGCACTGAGAGTGTACATTAATCCCTGTTCAGTGAGCTCAAGTATTGTTGTCTGGTGGTGAACAGGTTACGTGAAAGTTTTAATAAGCTTCGTGTAGTTGGTAAGCTTTAAACCCCGATAACCATATAAGTAATCATATCAATAATTACCATGTACATTATTAATATTTAATATATCTGATTAATTATATACACTCATTCAGTATAGATATAATATCTACGATCGTTGTTTTAACTTACTTAAGGTTTTTTGTGCTTATTCAGTAATGGCTAAGTTTGTATGCAAATTTATTATTATTACAACTTGTGAAGGTAGGAAGGGGAAGCGTACTGCTAACAGAACACGAATTATTTAGGTCCGAATCGAGTCTACTGTATATGAACAGAATTTGTGGCTTTCATGGGTGATTTTTCAACTACAAGGACATAGATTGCGAGAGCTGCGACCCACATGGGTTACCGGAAACTTGCAGGATTAAGTTTATGGAGGTGATCAGGAAAAACTTTATGTGTTGTTTGTCAGCATGTTAAGATATGACCAGAAGGAGAGATGTGCCAGCAAGGTTGGACCTAGTGTTTTACCCAAGTACGTCCGACATAGGAGAAATGGTATATGAGAGTTCCCGGTAACCACGCAGTATTGAACTTCAGGTACCCTGTGGAACTAAATGTAGAGGAAAGATTGACAAGTGAAGGGTGAGAAAAGCCAGACTGTAGAGGAGAGAACTTTGCACGAAATTGAAGTACAGTGGGAAAGGAAAATGGAAGAAAAGTCAGTGGATGAGATGTTGATGTAGATGGGAAGTACTGGAAGGCAGAGGAAAAATCATGCTTAGACTAAGAGCACGAAACAGAAAACACAAAGAGAACCTTTGGTTCAACGAAAGATGGAGAGAGGCATAACAAGAGAAACATAAGAGCATGGAAAAATATATGAAGCAAACGATAGATGAGAACAGAGAAGTGAACGGATTAACAAGAAATGAATATGCAAGGATGAGTAGCGAAACTGAGCTACAATTTGAGATGAACTTTGCAACCAAGGCCAAGACTCAAGCAAAGCAGCATCACAACCACACCAGAAGAAAAAACACATTAAAAGTCCAAATAATTTAGTTGAAGAGGGAAGGAGACCTCCCAGAAAATTACAAGAAAGTCGGGAAGATGCTGAGTACACCAGCAGGAACTGGGAATCATGCACACAACGAGGGGAGGTAAAAAAAAAAAACTTTTGTTGGAAGTGACATCAAAGACGGTGGGACCCGACATAACTACATACAAAATACATAGAGGAATGAATAGAGCGGAGGTACTGGTTGTTTGAGAGGAGAGCAATAAACAGGAACTTGAGGTCACAAGTTAAAGACACAGATGAGTCATAGTGATCTTAACTATTGACTATAAAACTCATAATAGTAAATCTTAGCTTGTGGGACACATGCCTCTAGTGATGACCTTCAAATGTATCAGGTGAGAGAGACAACGCTCTCCTATACCATTCCTGTGCCTCTGCTATACTTCTGCTATACCTCTGCTGTACCTCTGCTGTAACCTCGCAATGAGCCACGTGAGAGGAAAATTGTTCTCCTGTACCTCTGCTGTACAAGGGAAATGCTCTCCTGCTGAAGAGGATCTCAGTTGGAGGTCGAAATATGCAAATCAACCTAATTTTTTCGTCTCTTCCTCCTTGGAGGTTTCTCGCAACATTTAAGTTACCGAGCGAAGAATTACCTTCGTTCTCGAGTACAACTCGATCTTGAGAAAGAATGAGAAGCAGAGGAAACTTCCCTTGTAGGTGGTTGAGTAGCACCGCCCAGTGTTCCCTAATGCTCGGAATTCTATACTGGCCACAAGAAGTCATGAGTAAAGCAAATGTGAGTGAGATATTAGCTTCTCATGAATCTCTTCCCTCACATGGAAGATCTAATACTAGATAAGTGGGAATGACCTGGAATAGCTACGTTACACCTATATATACTTTGATATGGATGCACAAAGTCACAGTGTGGCTTTGTAAATGGTTCAAGTCGGACCGAAACGTCGTGAGCTCCTCTCTTCTATGTGCGGGTTATTTGTGTATTGTTCCAGTCACGGTATTGTGCCTCTTTTTGTTATTTGATATGGATGTATCTTAGCGCTTTTCAACATTTTTAGAAATTTTAATAACCGTGTGACACCTCTAAATACGCTCCGATCCGGTAAATATTCATGCATACGTTTTCTTACTGTTGTCAATATTTATTTTTTTTAAGAGAAAACGGGGTCAGCACCACAATACTTCAAAATTCACATTTTTCCTTCCCACTCTATTATATAATAGAGATAAAACTTGCTCAACACACTCATTGTTTTTTCTAAGTAAAAATACTATCTTGATTTCCTCGACATAGGGAATATTTTATCTAAAGCTTCAAGGGAAAACATTACTTTGTTAATTAAACTAATGTAGTGTATCTCGCCTCGCCGTATACAGTCGCTACTTCGCCCAGAAGGAAACGATGAAGATTGTTCACTATCTTTACTGCAACCTTTTTTTTTTACTGCACGATGGGTTTTTCTGGCATTTATATACTTTTTTGATCTTGTCTTTTATCGGGAGACTCGTGCTGTGATGCTCACTTGCTCTGTGTCTCTGTCTGACTCTGTCTGTCTCTCTCTCTCTGTCTCTGTGTCTCTCTGTGTCTCTGTCTGTCTCTTTCTCTCTCTCTCCTCTCTCTCTCGCACCTGATCCAGATAAAGTCCAGCAACACAAGTGCCCATGACCGCAGGGCTTTATAAACAGAACAAGACAAGGGTGTTCTGATTAGCTGTTCCAATGCGGCGGTACTGCCACTTAACTCACCAATTACTTTAACCTGCATTATACTAGTTGCATTAGCATATGTAAGATCGCTGAGGGTACGTGCCAAGAGCAAGAGTGTGGAAACAGTGTACGTTTGTGCCACTGAGGACAAGACTCTGCAATGTTGCAAGGTTAGCGGTGCGAGGACTGAAACTCTCATGATATTGTGAGTTGAATGGCGAGGCTTCATGGTGTGGGAAGTGGTTATATGAGCACTGTGTTCAAATGAATCATGTGCTCCAATAAATCGTGTGTCAACCAGAGGCTTCTTCGGTCCAATACAGAGAACAACGGTGGAAGATGAAGAGGATTTTGTGGTAGTCAGTCCCTCAGCCTGAAGTCGATGTACTCAGTCTCTCAGCCTGATGTACTTAGTCCATCAAAATGATAAAAGTATCAAGGATGATGGCCTCAACATGAAGACTCTAGGCTCAGGGACTGGCTACCTTAAACTCCTCCTCATCTTCCACCCTTCATCTCTGTATTAGACTGAAGAAGTCATGGTTAGCGAAACGTTTCCCGAAAAAAAAAATCTCAAATGTTCAACAATTTCCAGCATAATATAATTTTCCTACAAAACTGCGAAATAATTATTCAGTCTACTATCACCTTCCCTGCACACATAAGACATTCAGAAGATTTTAATTCTAAAATGAAGAACTTAAATCTCAACAGGAAAACATTACCGAGTTTGGAGACCGACCTCGTGTTCACTAGAATCTCTGTTACAGATCTAAACTTTCTCTCCTCAGAACTCCAACCACATCAAAGTAAATTCTCCATCTCAATCAGGACCCGCATTCGACCTACCATCACAACAATAGCCATGTCGTGTCGAATAGGTAAAACTTGCTATTTTGGCTTAAATAGCAACACTCTTCTTGCCGAATAAAGCAACGATAATTTGTGTATGCAATAATTTCGCAAAAATCATTCTGAACCTAACGAAAAAAATATTTCATTGTGTTTGTTTATTATTAAATTATTGTAAACTTATCTAAAATATATTTATCTGGATTAGGCTAAATTAAATTTCGCTTGTTATAATAAGGTTAGGTAAGTTTTGTAAGGTTATTTTGATACAAAATTATTAATTTTTACATTAACATAATAGAAAAAATATATCTTTAAATGTATAAGAGAAAATTTTAGAAAGGACTTAATTTTTAATGAGTTCTTGATAATTGACCAGTTATATATATATATTTTCAACACGTCGACCGTCTCCCACCGACGCAGGATGACCCGGAAAAAAAAGAAAAACTTTCATAATTCATATATACGCCACAGCCCGTTGCCCAGCTCAACGGGAACCCCAAGTACAGAGGTCTGATGGAAGTCAAAAGCGTCCTGATGGAGCCACTATGCTACCCTGGAAGGATGGAAAGCAGATTGCCTGGGACTACACCTGTGCTGCCACATTGGCAGACACCTACTTGCCATACTCTGTAGTGGAAGGGGGTGGAGCTGCCAGCCACAGGGAGACCCAGAAGATCCGAAAATATGAAGACCTTCCCCCTTGCTATAACTTCATTCCAATAGGGTCGGAGACCCTTGGAGCATGGGGCAAGTGTGCTCTAAAGTTCCTCAAAGAGCTGGGTGAAAAGCTCATCATAGAAACCAAGGACCACAGGGCGACCAGCTTCCTCTTTCAGAGACTCAGTGTTGCGATCCAGAGAGGAAATGCCTGCAGCATTCTGGGCACGAGGCCCACCGCAGGGGAGCTGGACGAAGTATTCGAGATGTAGCTCTGAGTTATCTATGTTGTTTTACTTTGTATCATATTTTTGTGAATGTTTCGTCAATGTATTTTGTCTTTAAATAAAATATATATACATAATATAGGGGGTGGTAGGAGAAAATTCTCAAACAGCTTCAGGGAGAATCTTGAGTTTTCCCTGAAGCAAGTTTATTCTTTTCTCTGAGGATGAGGGTCCCCATTACAGTTCTAGAGGTGGTACCTCCCTATATATATATATATATATATATATATATATATATATAGAAGATTTAAGAGATACATTGTTGATATAAAGGTGGCATATACGGTACATGTTGTTACGTGTGTATCACCGATTATAAGGCGAAAATCTCATCCAGCTCCTCAGAGCTGTGGCGTGTGCCCAAAATACAGCAGGCATTACCCCTTTGAACAGCCGCACTGAGCCGCTGGAACAGAAAACTAGCTGCCCTGGGATCCCTAGTTACCCTGATGAGTCTTTTTCCCAGCTCCTTAAGGAATTTAGATGCACTCTTTCCCCATGAGCCAAGGGTCTCTGAGCCTATGGGAACAAACATATAATGATGGGCAAGTTCTCCATATTTTCTAGACTTTTGGGACTCCCTGAAGCTGGCAGCTGCCCCTCCTTCCTCCCTGGTGTACTGGAGATAGGTATCAGCCAAGGTAGATGCACATGTATAGTCCCACACCACCTGCTTCCCATCTGTCCAGGCTTGAAGGGTGATACCATCTGGACGCTTCTGGCTGCCATCAGATCTGCATAGTTGGGGTGGCTCCCTTACTGCTGGGCATCCAGCTGTTGTGAGGCTCCTCTTGATAATGTTATTAACCTCCTCATGTCTTGCAATCTTTCCCTCGGATTTACGGCACACAAGACCATGGTACCCGAATCGGTCTGCTGCTTCACTGCCACAAATACACCTGTGTTCGGCGAGAATAGGGGCGGCAAGTCGAAGGGCAACACCGATGCGGATGGTCTGTGGGTCGAGACGTGTGCCAAGGCTGGAGTTGGGAACAGCCAACAGAAAGTCCCCAGCATGAGGGGCTCTCACTGCCAGGAGGCGGGCTCTATCCTTCCCTGACACACTCTGAAGCATTGTTGAGGCAATATTTTCCACTATTGGACCATCCCAGTGCGATTGTTTGTAGTTGTTGGGGGGAGCAGGTCTGGCTCCAGAGCCCGTTAGATTATCCCAGATCATTGCTCCGTCAATGAATTTTTGGTCCTGGACTCCTACCTTGTCCCTAAGATGTTCAGGGAGAATCGCTGCTACAAGCTCTCTGGATGCAATACACGAGGACAGAAAAGCAGGTAACGCATATATATATATATATATATATATATATATATATATATATATATATATATATATATATATATATATATATATATATATATATATATATATATATATATATATATATATATATATATGCAAAACAACCACTCTGAAAGAATAGAGAAATTCCAAGCGGTTTCGTGACTACTCACATTATCATAGTTCCTTGATAATGTGAGTAGTCACGAAAGCGCTTGGAATTTCTCTATTCTTTCAGAGTGGTTGTTTTGCATATTTTGGGTTATGTTGTCTTGAGCAGATCCGACGTTGTTGAAAGTTCGTTGACAATGTTTTGTGATCACGAGAGTGGGAGAGAAAGAAATGGAATTTCTGCTGCAGGAGATAGGTGGGAAGGAAGCCTCGCTGCGAGTGTCGTGTCTGTTCCGATATTAGCAGACGAAGGATCGAGCCTCTACTTCTCCTATAGCGTAGAATAATATACAAGAATTTAATGTTTCATAAAACGATACTAACCATGAACAGGAGAAAATTGGCTTAAGGCTGGTCACATAGACTTGGTCGTGAAGACCATATTGACTGGTGAGCTTCAAGCTTACCAAAAAACTTGAACATCTTTTCACCTCAAGAGAAAATGTTAGAATTCCGCAGGTCCACTGTGCCAGGGAGCCTCGCCTCTGCCAAGGACAAATTAACTAGTTAATATATATATATATATATATATATATATATATATATATATATATATATATATATATATATATATATATATATATATATATATATATATATATATATATATATATATATATATATATATATATATATATATATATATATATATATATATATATATATATTAACTAGTTAATTTGTCCTTGGCAGAGGCGAGGCTCCCTGGCACAGTGGACCTGCGGAATTCTAACATTTTCTCTTGAGGTGAAAAGATGTTCAAGTTTTTTGGTAAGCTTGAAGCTCACCAGTCAATATGGTCTTCACGACCAAGTCTATGTGGCCAGCCTTAAGCCAATTTTCTCCTGTTCATGGTTAGTATCGTTTTATGAAACATTAAATTCTTGTATATTATTCTACGCTATAGGAGAAGTAGAGGCTCGATCCTTCGTCTGCTAATATCGGAACAGACACGACACTCGCAGCGAGGCTTCCTTCCCACCTATCTCCTGCAGCAGAAATTCCATTTCTTTCTCTCCCACTCTCGTGATCACAAAACATTGTCAACGAACTTTCAACAACGTCGGATCTGCTCAAGACAACATAACCCATCTTTTCTTTTTTATTGGTCAGAGTTTCAAGACTCTCGTTATTATTTACATATTTAGCTGTTACGTTTAGTAAGTATTTTACAGTATCTTAATCCTTTCTTTCTGTTCATAAGTATCTTGCACTGCAAGTCTCAGGATGACCTCGTAAAGTTCGACAGAGAACAGTTCACAGCCCTGATGATATTTGGATGGTGAGTACTGTCTTCCAGGCTCGGTCTGTGGACGAAATGACTCACGAAATCGTATTGACACGATTGCAAACAAACCATACCACGGGTGGGGTTTGAACGCGACGGTCTGGAGTTTTAAGACTCTCTGGCCGCGGGTTCAAATCCCACCCGTGGTATGGTTTGTGGACGAAATGTTTACTATATTCTCCGATCTGAGTAGCGAGAATATGTCTTCTGCTAAAATTTCAGCGCTATGTAGCTATAACGGGATTATCGTTTTTTTTTCACATATATATAGTAATATAAAATCGCAATCCTAAAAATTTAAAACATCTTCAACCTGCTGGTAATAAAATTATTCACATTCACCCTATCAAGTCCATCACCTTTACTGTATTCACGATGGAAGATGCAAAAAGAGAATCATGTCTGCCTGACACGGCAGGATTGTCTGAACATGCCGAGCTTCCCAGTGACTGACACAAACTGTAATTAACTAGTGTGTTTTTGATCTAGCAAAATATTTCTGTAAATGGCCCAATAAAGTGGGAGGAGATGCCCACCTGTCCACACGCTAACATTGCATAGTTTTGCAGTAGCTCAAGTGAGACGGAATAGAGGATGGAGCAACACAAGTTGATGGGTAAGTGAATATAATAATAAAGGTAAAAAAAATATTCAACTCTCATCAACATCCGTGTTTGCTTTTGTGGACTTACCGTCGACTCCAACAGCAGCATCACTCTCCTGAATACATATCCCAAGAACATACTAACTCTCATTACACTTAACATTTTCAACAGCCCATATACACATCACTGCTTTCTCAAAGATTAAGAGTTAACGCACTAAAATCAGATAATAATTGTTTCTGGAGGCACCGTATTCACCCACTTATCTTTCTCAAGGCAATCTACTTTGCTACAGGTAACCTGTCAGACATTGACGGAGATACAAATTACAGCCTTTTTCACAGATGGTACTTAAAATCATCTAGGACTGGCATTCGCCGAGAATAACGCAAACCACCAAGCCGATGTAAACTAAATTTTCAAGAGAGATACAGAAAACAACAATTGCACCTAGGATAAATTTCTACTACTTCTCCTTGGAGAAATCGAAAAAAAATAGAAAGCTGAAAGAGAAAACTAATAGCAAAAAACATTTAAGACTAAAAAGGGACCTGAGGATAATAGCGTTAAAGCATTTTCCGTTCAAGAGACAGAAAAGTATTACTGTCACAATTGCAAGAGAAATGGCAAGCGGGGTAACTAAAAAAACTAATTCTCATGAAAAGAGATAGCAAGCAAATGATAATATTCTCTGAGGAACAATATAGTCATTTTGTAGATTATATAGATTACAGAGGTAGTCAAAGAAGTGACTGACGGAGTTCAGTTCAAATCACTGAAAGGTCATGAAATTTTGTGAAGGAGAGGTGTGAACAGACTGAACACAGACAGGAAGGCGAGAAACTGCAAGCAGAACAAAAATATTTAGACGTAAACATCACACTGAACACATCGTCGGAAAAGCACAATAACTGTATAACTTCGGTTGCTTACGCGAAATTAGCAAATTTTACACTGACCTTCAGGAATTTCAACAAAGAATTCTTTAGAACTCTGTACACTACATACTTCACGCTCATCTTTGATTACACACCACCTGTTTGGATTTCCTTCCCGACGAAGCATATTCAGAAACATGAAGAGGTGTAAGGGTTGCATCAGATTAGTTCCACAGCTAGAGAGAGGTTTATTATAAGGAGAGACTTAAGGATTATCCTAGAATGGAGGAGGATAAGTAGGAATATGATTACGACCTATAAAATACTTAGAAGAATTAATAGGCATAATAAGGACAGACTGTTTGCAGTGCTGTATGACGAAGACAAACTCCATGCATAGTTTTATCATTAGATATGAGAAGCCTCAAGAGGCTTAAAACAATTAAGGCCGGTAGATGGAGCTTAAGAATCTTTGCCAAGAGCCCAGCTCGACTTCGGCAAACACATACCAACCAGTGAGTATAAATCGCAGAGAGCACACACGTATTATCACTAGCCATTCACATACACACAATACCAGCCGTCTACACACACACACACACACACACACACACACACACACACACACACACACACACACACACACCATCAGTCGACCATTGGCGCCTCCCGCTGAGGAGCATCGTACCTGAACTCTTCAGGACAACCGGGTCTGCCTGGGGTACCGTGGTCAGTTACACCCACCACGTGCACAGCGTACAACACACCCCATTTCCATATCTCAGAATGTTTCGAAATTCCTCCTTCTTCTTGCTCCTGGTGCTGCGGATTCTCTTTAAGACATTAAAACCTGTTTTCCCCTTTGGTTAAAAGAGTGAGTTTTGGAAAGTTGCCTCCGAGTCAGTGGCCCTCGAGTGCTAGAGCAGTTGGGCCAATTCGCGTTCATGGTTTATCCTTCAAGGAACATTGATATTATATCTTGACAAGTCTTAATCAGATGACTGACCTGTTCAGTGGACAAGCATCCAATGGTTTACCGTAGATTTTACTTTCCACTCAAAAAGCAAGTTCTCATTACATGACATTGTATTTTAAGATAAGGTTTTGATACTCTTAAAGGGTTTTTGGTAGCGCTCTCAGCCTCTGTCTCTTGAGCCAGTTTACTCATATTACGTGGATGCTTGTTGACTCGCTGCCAGTGGGCCGTGTCATGCAGCAAGTACCTCAGCAGGATAATTTGCTCAGTCTACCTCATGATTGGTGTTCTTCACACGCTCGGTTGCAGCACTGGAATCTCCTGCCTCGTCTCCATCGTTCCTGCTGGCGTCCCAACTCTGCTCGCCTCGTTGCTTTCCGCCATCATTCTCGATCAACTCAGCTTCAATTGTGATCTTTTTTTTCGCTTCTGGTGGTCTGGAGTGACATTTAGCAATTACAAAACGACAACAGTTAACCAGGATAACCATAATTAATTAAGATTAACGTAGATTTGTCATGATTAATAATATTGAAGAGAGAGAGAGAGAGAGAGAGAGAGAGAGAGCTACCTGGTTCTAGGCTAAATCATTCATTAGTGGACAGCGCATCGGCCAGGTCGAACCCTACCAGACCAAGTGTCAGGTGGAGCCTGCTGGAGGCTTCACATACCGTGTGTGCTGTACATTTTAAACCCTCATTAATTCTTTGTTCAATGACCTACAGTGGAATTTAAAACATGAAAGATGGTGGTTATTTTCCTTTGCATCCATACATCATAATTTGAAGGAACACCTAATCAGTATACACAAATTTTATTAAGAACACCTAAGCAATAAACTACAGACATGGATTAAAATCAGGATATTTAACTGGTCAGGCTTCTACATCAATCTTTTCAGTAATCTATATGTATAATTTATCAGCTTTACAATAGCCTGTAGTTATCGTTCGTCTTGATAACAATACTCTTTAAACATGAAAAATTGTTGTTAGAGAGCAAAAAAAAAAAATCGTAAATCGTTTGATAATATACGTAAACCAATTAGAGTATTTTTTTATTATTATTGTGTGCAAGTAAACAATTCTCATCAACAGTTTACTAGATAAGTGTACTAGTACGTACACATGTAGAC
>NC_091311.1:46035434-46095434 GCF_038502225.1 Cherax quadricarinatus
ACTGCAACTCTCCTCTGCCTCCAGCCCATTAGTCTTCATCCTCGCTCATCTGATTTAGATTCTTCAAGGCTGAGGGATTAAACACAAAATGACCTCTCCACTTCCATCACCGTCTCCACTAATTGTTCTCTATATTGGATTGAAAATGAATCTGGTTGGCGAAAACTTTCGTGAAAAAAAAATCCCAGGTGTTGTGCGTGCTTGAGTCATCAAATTGCTGGTAGTGCATATCATCAATGTAATGAGTACCTGAAGAACCTGTACCAGGCTATAAAACCTCGGCGCGGCCCCCGTCACTTACCACATTCTCTTGGTACCTTTTTAATTTTCATCGACATACTCACTAGGTAGCTCGTAGCTCGGAGGTTGGACCTGGAATCAACCTCGGGTTAGGTAAGATGCAATGTCAATTCTCCTTACACCAGTTTGCCCATTTTTACCCAGGTACTTCGATGTCGTCGGAGCCATCCTTCAGAGCGGTAGTACACCCCTGATGGAGCCAGGCTCTCAAACAGAGGTAAAATAAGAGTAACTAAATTCACTAGTGTAAAATACCTCGTTACAGTTCTTAACATTGATTAGTTATTTTCGACGATTTAAAGCATCGTTTGTTTATATATGTTCTTAAGCAGGTGGGTTTTTTTTTTTAAGAAAATGTTGATGTCAAACGCGGTAAGTATCGCAGATTCTAAGAACAGTTATTTACATTCGACGATTACCTGGAGAACAAAAACTTATGGATGGAGAACCCGCTGCAACGTTGATCAGACAGAATGCCTCCAGTGAGACTGCATTGTTGAGCAAGATAAGCAGAGGAGACGAGCCAAGGAGTTGTAGCTGAGACGAGAACATAAGAAGTGGTAAAGAGTTCAAGATCTGTGGCTGAGACGAGGAGGCGAGCCAAGGAACTGTGGATAAATCAAGGAGCTGAGGCCAGGAATTGTGGCGGAGACGAAGAGTCGACCCTAAGAACTGTGAATGAGAAAAGAAAATGAGCCCAGGAACTATTAACTGAAACTGGGATGAGAGTTCAGTGAGAGAACGATATCTTTCTACGATACCAACTGAATTTAACGAAACGTCAAAAAACTTTAAGCAATAACATCTTTCTAGGCAGTGCGGAAACGCACAGTCAGAAGCAACACGAGTGCATTTAAACGCACAGCCTGGAGAAAGAAATACTCGCGTCTATTTAAATGCAACAAAACATAGACGTTTTACCGTCGGCTGTGGATGGCAGTCCCTTTCTAAACGACTCTTCACCTTTTACCTAAAATTTACCAACATACAGTAATTCCCTTCAAGGAGAGGATGTCTTGATGCCGGTGAGGGCATGGAGTTCCCTTCCTAGAATTAACCATAATTATCTCTCAATAATAATAATAATAATAATAATAATAATAATAATAATAATAATAATAATAATAATAATAATAATAATTATGATAATAATTATAATAATAATAATAATAATAATAATAATAATAATAATAATAATAATAATAATAATAATAATAATAATAATAATAACAATAATAATAATAATAATAGCAATAACAATACCAATAATAATAATAATAATAATAATAATAATAATAATAATAATAATAATAATAATAATAATAATAATAATAATAATAATCTTAAAGCAAAGTAACGACATTACGTTACTCCTTACAGGCTGTCTGTTGTGCATACAGTATATCGAAAAGAATTACCAACGTAGTTACTGTTATTAAATAAAATTGTGTACACCAACAGTGTGCTGCTGCTACACTACCCGACGTGATGGTTACAGTATGGGTACATCCGCAGTGTGCTGATATAGTATATGGTAATTACACTGCGGTAAGAAATGCTGCTTATGTTTTCCTGTCATATGTCATCATTCTCTTACGTTTCCTGTCATATGCCATCATTCAGGATGGGTTTCGTACACGAAGTAACGAAATCTTTCAGCCTGACCTGAGAGACTTCAGTAATTTGGTTAGTATATGGTCGAGTTGTTTATTATAAGTTCTGTGAAAAGGAAGGGAAGAGGTAGGTCAAGAGAAGGGAATGAAATGTTGATGGAGGGTGAATAATAAGTAGGAAAGTAGAAAAGTAAAAGGAGAAGAGTGAAAAGGTAGAGGGGGACGGTGAAAAGGTAGAGAGGGAGCGCGAAATGGTAGACGGGAGGGTGAAATGGCAGAGAGGAGGGTGAAAAGGTAGAGGGGGAGGGGGAAAAGGTAGAAGGGAAGTGTGTGTTCCTTGTTTCCAGTGTGTGCAGCTAATCAGCATAAGGCGTCGTTTGTGTCACCATCCGCTAATCTCGGTCTGTTGTTGCTGTTACTCGCGAGGGTGCGCGTGCTATACAAATTTTGATCACGCTAGTGAGCCTGGCAGCTGTGGTAGCTTCAGACTAGCAGCTTCGTAAACAGACATTTGGATATTGAAGCTTAGCTAACAATACGGGGGTTGCTGCTAGTAGAAATGACTACCAGCGTGTTGTTGAAGATAGTATCAGCATAGTTGTTGAGGCTGGTAGTCCTTAACTAGCACAGGTGTTGAAGCTAGTAGACCTCTATAGGCGAGGATGCTAAACTAGTTGTGAAGGGATACTAGCGCCAGCGTTGAGGTTGTCTAGCACCTTGGACAGAAGCTAGCAGAGCGAGCCACTAGCGCGGGTGTCGGGACTAGCACCCTGGGCGAAAGGGTGCTTGAGTACCACTATGCTGCTGGCCGCTGATGCTGTAAATCACCTTATCACAGCAAGCCATCATCACTACGACGGTGAACAGCTGTAAGACGTACACTGGGGAGTACACTACCATGTATACTGGTGTGTGCGTCATGGTGCATAATACAACACCGTTAGCGACCCCAGCCCCGTACATCGCGGATGTTACATCGAAGCGACGGATGTTGATTGGGATACCGAATCCAATGCGTTTTCTTGCAACCGGTTAGTGGGGAATGAAGGTGGATCTGCGCGGAGCGAAGGGATGCTTATTCTGCGGGTTGGCGATGTGTCGATTGCCTCAGTCGAGGGAGGCTCTTGAGGAATTACTCCCTCGACACTTCTCCATTTTCACCCTTCTGCTGAGACTAACATTAAGACCATAACCCATTTTCATCGTTTTTAATTTCTGTCATCAGTCTAGTAGCAATTGAAATAGTAGTAGCATCAGCAGCAGTAGTAGTAGTACTACGACTACTACTACTACCAGCAGTAGTAGTGCTACGACTACTACTACTAGCAGTAGTAGTACGAGCAGTAATTGTTGTATTAGTAGTAGTAGCAGAAATTGTAGCACTAATAGTAGTCGCAATAGCTATAGTACTAGCAGTAGTAGCAGCAACTATAGTACTAGTAGTATTAGCAGTAGTAGTGGAAGCAGCTATAGCAGTAGCAGAAGTAGTAGCAATAATAAGAATAGCAATAGCAATAGTAGTTTTAGTATTAGTAGTAGTAGAATCCCTCATTACTATTATTACTGGAATCAAAGTCTCCTCCATTATTATTATGATCACTGTTGCTCTACCGTTGCCGTTGCAACTGTTTCTGTTATTAAGTCACGTTACCTTAGGCTCAAGTTAAGATACTTTAGGGTGAAAAAAAAAAATTAGAATTAAGTTAAGATATCTTTGGGCCTAATGATCTTAAGGTCAGGTTGACCCAGGATCAAATTAAGAGACTATTTAACATATTTTAGCGACTCTTTAGAGATAACATGTAACTTTAAATTAGACAATAAAAAATAATTAATTTGAATTAGCATTAAAAAATCTTAAAATATCTCGTAGAGTAACTTGAAGGATAATTCTTAAAAAAAATCGCACAGTTTATAATTACACAATCAACGTGACGTACAAATTGATCTTCGTTATTACAAAAAATCGAATTTCCATCAGGAAATTTTATTTGTGAGTTATTGCAATAAAAATAATTTGCCAATTTTTCATTATTCATTTATTGCATATATCTAAATAAAAAAAAATCATCATACAAGTGAATGAATCATCTTATCCCTCGGTTAATTACCGAGTTAATTAGCAGTTAATTATTAATATTAATACTAAAATATTTCGCACACTTTTTAACCACTTAAAAGATAAAATCAGCTGATAATCTGTCAGCTGTTAGTGACAGATTAGCAACAACCAAAACAGAAATCTTTTAATTTCATGCAGGTAAAACAACTCCTGGGAAATCGGGATGTAATGAGGTTTGATGCAATACAGTAATATCTCTAACATTCCTTGGAACAAGAACCCTTCAACCAGCATCAAGGGACTCGACCATGATAGTTGAGTTAGCTTGTACGGGAGCAAGAATATCATTGGGCGAAATCTTGGGTGTATCAGTGCCAAGTTTCAAATTAGCTGACCAGAGTTAAGCTCGTCAGTGATGGATATGTCCTATAATGACTGGGTTTGATGATGTAGTGTCTGGGATGATGACAGTGCCGGTGAACAGGCACTAACCGAGGTGGGGGAAAGTGTAAGTGGTGGGTATCTGGGAGGGTGACAATGTTTTAGTTGGAGAAGTAGCTGTGATGGGAAAGTGCCAGTATTGTAGACATTACCTAGGATGGGAAAGTGCCACTTTTGTAGACATTACCTAGGATGGGAAAGTGCCAGTATTGTAGACATTACCTAGGATGGGAAAGTGCCACTTTTGCAGACATTACCTAGAATGAGAAAGTTCCAGTATCGTAGACACTACCTGTGATGGGGACAGTACCTGTGAAGAGAAAGTGCTAGTAATGGGCACTGTACCAAGGAGTCCAGGCAGTACCACGGTATTACCTGGACAGGTAGTACCTTGATCCAGGTAGTACCATCACAGTGCATCACAGTGCATCGCAGTGCCATCACAAACAGTACCACGGTATGTGGGTTACTGCCTGTGATGGATGAGGTGCTTTAACAGAGTGCTCAGTACTCTTCACACAATGCTTATACCTAACTTACAGGACGTGTGATTGAGGCAGTATATCCCCCAAAACCTCAAATACCTCTAAAGACAAAAATGAGGCAGTTTCTGTAGCTAATGGAATAAAGTATCTAGCCAGCAAATACCTCTTTTCTTAACACATTAAATATCTGTATCTTGGAGAGCATCTGAATACTGAAGAATCTGCAGACTAGACAAGTACCAGTTGGTGGCAGAACTTTCATTGCCTGGGAAAGTAGGGAAGTACAGATGACTGTTAAAGAAAACACAACGTCAAAAAAAAAAAAATAAAAAAAATACATAGAATGTGATGGTATTGACTATATGAAAGTTATGGTATTTAATCTTAAGACATTTCGCCCCTGGTGAGGAGAAAAGTCTTCTAATAATCTACGATAACCAGCATATTGTGTCATTATCATCACGATAGGGAATCTATTGTTAGGCTCATTTATTTTCTTATGCTCATACAAATTGCCAACAGTTTGCCGTTGTAGTCTTGGTATAGGTTGCATCATTCCACTAAATATTTTATTGTCTTTCTTAAACTTGATGGCTAAAACTTTTTAACTGACCCCCCTCACCCCCCACCCCCCAAAAAAAAAAAAAATGCACACCTTCCTCTGACTTCAAATTAGTGCCTACAATTACTCTCAGGTCATTTTCTTCAGATACTTTCATTAGTTTAATAACTGTCCTCATTTTTTTAGGGCCGAGTTTATTGCTTTTCATTTATCAACACAAACCCATCGACCACAAATTAGTACAATTTATCACATTTTTTTCAAGAATTTTGCAATATTTAACGCTCAAGTTGTGGTATGTCCTTGTTGCTTTGTCTAGAGTTATTAGCGAGGAAGAAAATTCACATCACACTGGAGGAAATAATTCTCAATTAACCCACAAGTCGCCGATAAAACTTCAGTCAGCGTTTCAAATCAGTTTGATCATGTTTCAGGAGGGACCGAAATGTTTAAACTTTTCTCTCTGAATTGCTGGCATCGGTGAATATTTATATTATATTGTATAATTTGCTATCGCTGTTATTCTTCCGAGAATGAATCAACATTAACGACAAGACAGTTCTCATTAGAGAAAATCTGATATTATCATTTACAAGTAGTTTTTAAGGTACTCTTTGGATATGAAATTTTTTTGGAAAACGTTTTCTAAATCAAGGAATATTTCTGTAGGCCCTTAAAAAAATGCCAATGAATGCACTTTACTGGGTTCTTTGGGCGTCCTATAAGTAATAGTGGATCATGTCATTCTTCTTATTGGACTATTTCTTTGCCAATTTATTTCGTTGTAAAATCACAGATATCGTCAGAAAATAAAGTATATATATATTTTTTAGGAGCATTAATGATGTATCTATTATTCAGAATTCGTGGTTATTTTCTTTTATTTCTTTATGACGCTATAAATGTTGTGCAATTTGGTCTCGTGAGACTGCCTTCACCTGTATAATACCTACTGCAGGTAAGCTAATTGCTTGGTTATTGCTTGGAAGCGCCTTGTGCGTAGTTTAGTTAAACCGGTGTGACACGTGTAAGTTTTATCACATCTGTTTCTTTGCTGAGTAAAATAATTTGCTGCCTTGGGTTACCCTTTAATTTTTCCTCCTTATATATATTATCAACGAGTTAGTTTAGTCTGGGAAGCATCTACAACGAGAAAAGTACGTTAGTACGTTGGGAAATACCTACGACAAACAATGTTCCTTTGCAAATTGATGTACCTATATCACGGGAGGTACCTAATACCTTAGTCATTGGAAGGGCATGCTACAAGGGACGATCGTATGGCAAAGGATGAAGTTTGTGGCACCAGAGTTCCTTCACCTCTCTGGTGTAAGCCAGTCAGAGACGCCTCCAGCGAGCTCACTCAGACCCATTAAATCTACCTCTGTTAACAGCACTTTATTTAAGAACATTTTAAGAGACCTTATGTTGTATCTGATATTCAGATTACCACCGCGATTAAAAGCCTGATTTTCACACTGCAAGTTCTGAACCAAGACGACTCAGTAAAAACTGGTCGAGCGTAAGTTTCACAAGAACTGAGATTTTAGTGGCAGACTCGCCCTCGGTGACCTTCGTCCTGAACTCGTCACCAAGTGAACATTTATTCAGTCATCAAGTTACAGAACACGGGGCTTATCAAGTTCAAAATAAAGTCTGCGCAACCAGGAATTCAACCTCAAGACGTCTGTTATCTGTTACGAGCAACAAGAAGGTTGTGTGTCCTTAAGGTACGTGAACATATATATATATATATATATATATATATATATATATATATATATATATATATATATATATATATATATATATATATATATATATATATATATATATATATATATATATATATATATATATATATATATATATATATATATGTCGTGCCGAATAGGCAGAACTTGCGATCTTGGCTTAAATGGCAACGCTCATCTTGCCATATAGGACAAGTGAAAATTTGTGTATGCAATAATTTCGCCAAAATCATTCTGAACCTAACGAAAAAAATATATTTCACTGTGTTTGCTTAGTATTAAATTATTGTAAACGTATCTAAAATATATTTAGTTGGGTTAGTCTAAAATAAATTGTTCTTGTTATAATAAGGTTAGGCAAGTTTTCTAAGATTCTTTTGGTGCAAAATTATAAATTTTTACATTAACATTAATGAACAAAATATATCTTTAAACTTATAAGAGAAAATTTTAGAAAGGACTTTATTTTAAATGAGTTCTTGCTAATTGACCAGTTTTACATATATATATCTATATTTTATTATTATCACACTGGCCGATTCCCACCAAGGCAGGGTGGCCCGAAAAAGAAAAACTTTCACCATCATTCACTCCATCACTGTCTTGCCAGAAGGGTGCTTTTCACTACAGTTTTTAAACTGCAACATTAACACCCCTCCTTCAGAGTGCAGGCACTGTACTTCCCATCTCCAGGACTCAAGTCCGGCCTGCCGGTTTCCCTGAACCCCTTCATAAATGTTACCCTGCTCACACTCCAACAGCACGTCAAGTATTAAAAACCATTTGTCTCCATTCACTCCTATCAAACACGCTCACGCATGCCTGCTGGAAGTCCAAGCCCCTCGCACACAAAACCTCCTTTACCCCCTCCCTCCAACCTTTCCTAGGCCGACCCCTACCCCGCCTTCCTTCCACTACAGACTGATACACTCTTGAAGTTATTCTGTTTCGCTCCATTCTCTCCACATGTCCGAACCACCTCAACAACCCTTCCTCAGCCCTCTGGACAACAGTTTTGGTAATCCCGCACCTCCTCCTAACCTCCAAACTACGAATTCTCTGCATTATATTCACACCACACATTGCTCTCAGACATGACATCTGTATATATATATATATATATATATATATATATATATATATATATATATATATATATATATATATATATATATATATATATATATATATATATACATATATATATGTGTATATATATATATATATATATATATATATATATATATATATATATATATATATATATATATATATATATATATATATATATATATATATATATATATATATATATGCAAAACAACCACTCTGAAAGAATAGAGAAATTCCAAGCGCTTTCGTGACTACTCACATTATCAAGGAACTATGAAAGTAAAGCATCCAAGGAAGCTATGTAAGGGGTCTGGCCAGCACCTCACTATCAGATCCCACAACGGTTAAACACCTGACGCGCGCCGACCTAACTTGGATAGGTCCTTTGCGCAACTCACCCACAAACTATTCTACCCAAGAAAATTAAAAAATTATTTGCCCAGTGTATTATTAAATTCTTCCCAAATTCTATTAATTATAAATGGATCTAATTTATATAAACCAAAGGAAATATTCATATTATTGTCAAAACTGCTTTTTATGAAACAAGATTCAATTATATTCCTGTCGACCATGGACTTGCTTGATACTACTTTCTCAACTTTTTGAAAATCAATTGGATGGTTAAAATCTCTTACATGAATAAATAGAGCATTGGAATCTTGTCCAGTTCTAATGCTATATTTATGTTGTTTTAATCTTAGTTCGAGATTTTTACCAGTTTGACCGTAATAAACTTTATCGCAAATTTTACAAGGAATCTTATAGACACATCCATCAGCATTTTGGGGGGAATTCTTTATCAAAAGGTTTTTTACTGTATCAAGATTTTTGAATACAACTTTAATATTAAAAGTCTTAAGAAGAGAAGGCATATCAACCAAGTTTTCATGGTAAGGGAGAACCAACATATTTTTAGTTGAACAAGGCTGGTTGTCCCTTTTTGGATTGTAAAAAGTATTTCTAGCAACTTTAAAAGATTTATCAATTACATTTCTTGGGTATTTTAAATCATTACCTATTTCATAAATTTTGGATATTTCCTCATCTATGAACACAGGACTACAAATTCGTAAAGCTCTCAAAAACATTGATGAGAAAACAGACAATTTGACTCTATCTTGATGCGAGGAATAATAGTGGACATAGGAACAGTTATTTGTAGGTTTTCTGTAAATTTTAAATTTGATAAAGAATTCCCCCCAAAATGCTGATGGATGTGTCTATAAGATTCCTTGTAAAATTTGCGATAAAGTTTATTACGGTCAAACTGGTAAAAATCTCGAACTAAGATTAAAAAAACATAAATATAGCATTAGAACTGGACAAGATTCCAATGCTCTATTTATTCATGTAAGAGATTTTAACCATCCAATTGATTTTCAAAAAGTTGAGAAAGTAGTATCAAGCAAGTCCATGGTCGACAGGAATATAATTGAATCTTGTTTCATAAAAAGCAGTTTTGACAATAATATGAATATTTCCTTTGGTTTATATAAATTAGATCCATTTATAATTAATACAATTTGGGAAGAATTTCATAATACGCTGGGCAAATAATTTTTAAATTTTCTTGGGTAGAATAGTTTGTGGGTGAGTTGCGCAAAGGACCTATCCAAGTTAGGTCGGCGCGCGTCAGGTGTTTAACCGTTGTGGGATCTGATAGTGAGGTGCTGGCCAGACCCCTTACATAGCTTCCTTGGATGCTTTACTTTCATAGTTCCTTGATAATGTGAGTAGTCACGAAAGCGCTTGGAATTTCTCTATTCTTTCAGAGTGGTTGTTTTTTTTGCATATATATATATATATATATATATATATATATATATATATATATATATATATATATATATATATATATATATATATATATATATATATATAATCAAGGTCAAGAAAGAGTTAAAAATGGTACGAAATTAAAAAAAAATGAGGAAATAAATGAAATATTGAGCAAACGTAAAGAAGTTAAACGTTAACAAATTTAGAGAGGAGTTTTGAACTCTTAAAAACGTTAAGTAAACATAACAAACGTTGCCTAACTTTACATTATCATAAAATAATTAACTAAGAGATGCTTAAAACGCTAAAAATTTAAATAAACATTAAGAAAACTTTACAAAAACTGTGAAGTGTTAAAACGTTATAAACTCTGTATTAGGCTAAAAAATTAAGCGGATTAAAAATTTTCATAACTTGAAAAATAGACAAAAAAATAGTGAAGAAAGTTCCAAAATGTTTTAAAACCTCTACTGAAACTTATCCAGCACTTTGCGTAATAACCCGCGTCCAAATGTGAAAGTTACGCAACGCGTTACGCAAGGCTTTTTCATTATATTGTTTATTTGTAATTAAAAATAGATTTAAGCTGATTTTTGTAACCTAACCCGATATAACCTAAGTTTATTTAATCTAAGTGAATCAGCCAAACCTAACTTAACCTAATGTAAACAAACTGAAGTGAATTTAAATTAATTGACCCTAAGGATAACCTAACCTAACCTAACCTAACCTAAGATAACCTAACCTAACCTAACCTAAGGATAACCTAACCTAACCTAACCTAAAATAAGGATAACCTAACCTAACCTAACCTAACCTAACCTAACCAAACCTAACCTAACATAACCAACCTAACCTAACCTAACCTAACCTAACCTAACCTAACCTAACCTAACCTAACCGAACCTAACCGAACCTAACCTAACCTAACCTAACCTAACCTAACCTAACCTAACCTAACCTAACCTAACCTAACCTAACCGAACCTAACCGAACCAACCTAACCTAACCTAACCTAACCTAACCTAACCGAACCTAACCGAACCTAACCTAAGGATAACCTAACCTAGCCTAACCTAACCTAAGGATAACCTAACCTAACCTAACCTAACCTAACCTAACCTAACCTAACCAAACCTAACCTAACCTAACTAACGTAACCTAACCTAACCTAACCTAACCTAACCTAACCTAACCTAACCTAGCCTAAGGATAACCTAACCTAACCTAACCTAACCTAACCTCACTTAACTAAACCTAACCTAACCTAACCTAACCTAACCTAACCTAACCTAACCTAACCAAACCTAACCTAACCTAACCTAACCTAACCAACCTAACCTAACCTAACCTAACCTAACCTAAAGTAAACTAACCTAAACTAACCCAACTAACCTAACCTAACCTAACCCAACTAACCTAACCTGGAACCTAATCCTAACTCCAACCAACCTAACCTAACCTGGATAACCTAACCTAACCAATCCAACTAACCTAACCTAACCTAACCTAACCTAAGAAAACCTAACCTAACTTAACCTCTAACCTCCAACCTAACTAAATAACTAATCCAACCTGAATCCCAACCCAACCTAACCCAACCAACCAACCTAACCAACCTAATCCTAAAATAACCTAACCAACCAACCGTAACCTGTAACCCAACCCCTCCCAACCCTAACCTCCAACCTAACCTACCTAATAACCTTCCAACCTAACAATCCTAACCTAACCTAGCCTTTAAAACCTCCTAACCTCCAACCAACTCAATCTAACCTAACCTAACCTAACCCAATCCTAACCTAATAATAACTAACCAATAACCTAACCTAACCTAACCCAATTAACCCTAATCCCAATTAGCCATAAAATAACTAACCTAACCTAATCCAATAACCAACCTAACCTCCAATTTCCTAACCTAACTAACCATAACCAACCAACCAACCTAAACCCAACCAACTCCAGAACAACCCCAAAAACCCTCCAACCAACCCCTCCCAATCCTTCTTCCCCTAGTAATCAATAAAATCCCAACCTAATAACCTAACCTAATAACCTAACCCAACCCAACCTAAGCCTATAACCTAACTAAGCACCTCCTCCTCCTTCTTCCACCACCTGGCCACCTCTTACAACCAAACAACCAGCCAGACCAATCCAACAACTCCTGCCCAACCTGGAATAAGCCACAACCTAAACCAACGTGGCTTCCTAGTAACCCAACCTGACCTAACTAACCTCCTAACCTAACCCTAACCTAACCCAACCTAATCAACCTGAACCTAATCCTAACCTAACCTAACCTAACCTAATGTAACGTAACGAAACGTAACCTAACCTAACCTAACGTAACGTAACGTAACGTAACCTAACCTAACCTAACCTAACCTAACCTAACCTAACCTAACCTAACCTAACCTAACCTAACCTAACCTAACCTAACCTAACTTAACCTAACCTAACCTAACCCAAACTAACCTAACCGAACCTATCCTAACCTAACCTAACCTAACCTAAGGATAACCTAACCTAACCTAACGTAACGTAACGTAACGTAACCTAACCTAACCTAACCTAACCTAACCTAAACTAACCTAACCGAACCTAACCTAACCTAACCTAACCTAAACTAACCTAGCCTAATTATAACCTAACCTAACCTAACCTAACCTAACCTAACCTAACCTAACCTAACCTAACCTAACCTAACTTAACTTAACCTAACCTAACGTAAACTAACCTAACCGAACCTATCCTAGCCTAACCTAACCTAACCTAAGGATAACCTAACGTAACGTAACGTAACGTAACGTAACGTAACGTAACGTAACCTAACCTAACCTAACCTAAACTAACCTAACCGAACCTAACCTAACCTAACCAACATAACCTAACCTAACCTAACCTAACCTAACCTAACCTAACCTTGCCTAAGGATAACCTAACCTAACCTAACCTAACCTAACCTAACCTTGCCTAAGGATAACCTAACCTAACCTAACCTAACCTAACCTAACCTAACCTAACCCAATATATAACCTAAGTTAATTTAATCTAAGTGAATCAGCCAAACCTAAATTAACCTAACCTAAACAAACAGAAGTGAATTTAAATTATTCGACCCTAAGGATAACCTAACGTAACCTAACCTAACCAAACCTAACCTAACCTAAGGATAACCTAACCTAACCTAACCTAACCTAATCTTACCTAACCTAACCTAACCTCACCTAACCTAACCTAACCCAACCCAACCTAATCTAACCTAACCTAGCCTAACCTAACCTAACCTAACCTAACCTAACCTAACCTAACCTAACCTAAACTAACCTAGCCTAACCTATCCTAACCTAACCTAACCTAACCTAACCTAAGGATAACCTAACCTAACCTAACCTAACCTAACCTACCTAACCTAACCTAACCTAACCGAACCTAACCTAACCTAACCTAACCTAACCTAACCTAACCTAACCTAACCTAACCTAACCTAGCCTAAGGATAACCTAACCTAACCTAACCTAACCTAACCTATCCTAACCAAACCTAACCTAACCTAACCTAACCAAACCTAACCTAACCTCACCTAAGCTAATCTAACCTAACCTAACATATTCTAACCTAACCTAACCTAACCAACCTAACCTAACCTAACCTAACGTAACCTAACGTAACCTAACCAACCTAACCTAACCTAACGAACCTGACCTAACCTAACCTAACCTAACCTAACCTAACCTAACCTAACCTAACCTAGCCTAAGGATAACCTAACCTAACCTAACCTAACCTAACCTAACCTAACCTAACCTAACCTATCCTAAAAAACCTAACCTAACCTAACCTAACCAAACCTAACCTAACCTCACCTAAGCTAACCTAACTTAACCTAACATATTCTAACCTAACCTAACCTAACCAACCTAACCTAACCTAACCTAACCTAACCTAACCTAACCTATCCTAACCTAACCTAACCTAACCTAACCTAACCTAACCTAACCTATACTAACCAAACCTAACCTAACCTAACCTAACCAAACCTAACCTAACCTCACCTAAGCTAACCTAACCTAACCTAACATATCCTAACCTAACCTAACCTAACCTAACCTAACCTATACTAACCAAACCTAACCTAACCTAACCTAACCAAACCTAACCTAACCTCACCTAAGCTAACCTAACCTAACCTAACATATCCTAACCTAACCTAACCTAACGTAACCTAGCCTAAACTAACCTAACCTAACGTAACCTAACCTAACGTAACACAACGTAACCTAACCTAACCTAACCTAACCTAACCTAGCCTAATTATAACCTAACCTAACCTAACCTAACCTAACCTAACCTAACCTAACCTAACCTAGCCTAATTATAACCTAACCTAACCTAACCTAACCTAACCTAACCTAACCTAACCTAACCTAGCCTAATTATAACCTAACCTAACCTAACCTAACCTAACCTAACCTAACCTAACCTAACCTAACCTAAGGAAAACCTAACCTAACCTAACCTAACCTAACCTAACCTAACCTAACCTAAAGTAACCTAACCGAACCTAACCTAACCTAACCTAACCTAACCTAACCTAGCCTAATTATACCCTAACCTAACCTAACCTAAACTAACCTAACCTAACCTAACCTAACCTAACCTAACCTAGCCTAAGGATAACCTAACCTAACCTAACCTAACCTAACCTAACCTAACCTAACCTCACTTAACCTAACCTAACCTAACCTAACCTTACCTAACCAAACCTAACCTAACCAAACCTAACCTAACCTAACCTAACCAACATAACCTAACCTAACCTAACCTAACCTAACCTAACCTAACCTAACCTAACCTTGCCTAAGGATAACCTAACCTAACCTAACCTTGCCTAAGGATAACCTAACCTAACCTAACCTAACCTAACCTAACCTAACCTAACCTAACTAACCTAACCTAACCTAACCTAACCCAATATGTAACCTAAGTTAATTTAATCTAAGTGAATCAGCCAAACCTAAATTAACCTAACCTAAACAAACAGAAGTGAATTTAAATTATTCGACCCTAAGGATAACCTAACGTAACGTAACGTAACGTAACGTAACCTAACCTAACCTAACCTAACCTAACCTAACCTAACCTAACCTAACCTAACCTAACCTAACCTAACTTAACCTAACTTAACTTAACCTAACCTAACCTAACCTAAACTAACCTAACCGAACCTATCCTAACCTAACCTAACCTAACCTAAGGATAACCTAACCTAACCTAACGTAACGTAACGTAACGTAACCTAACCTAACCTAACCTAACCTAACCTAAACTAACATTACCTAACCTAACCTAACCTAACCTTACCTAAGCTAACCTTAATTTACCTAACCTAACCTAACCTAACCTAACCTAACCTAACCTAACCTAACCTAACCTAACCTAACCTAACTTAACTTAACCTAACCTAACGTAAACTAACCTAACCGAACCTATCCTAGCCTAACCTAACCTAACCTAAGGATAACCTAACGTAACGTAACGTAACGTAACGTAACGTAACGTAACCTAACCTAACCTAACCTAACCTAAACTAACCTAACCGAACCTAACCTAACCTAACCTAACCTAACCAACATAACCTAACCTAACCTAACCTAACCTAACCTAACCTAACCTTGCCTAAGGATAACCTAACCTAACCTAACCTAACCTAACCTAACCTTGCCTAAGGATAACCTAACCTAACCTAACCTAACCTAACCTAACCTAACCTAACCTAACCCAATATATAACCTAAGTTAATTTAATCTAAGTGAATCAGCCAAACCTAAATTAACCTAACCTAAACAAACAGAAGTGAATTTAAATTATTCGACCCTAAGGATAACCTAACGTAACCTAACCTAACCAAACCTAACCTAACCTAAGGATAACCTAACCTAACCTAAAATAACCTAATCTTACCTAACCTAACCTAACCTCACCTAACCTAACCTAACCCAACCCAACCTAATCTAACCTAACCTAACCTAACCTAACCTAACCTAACCTAACCTAACCTAACCTAACCTAACCTAAACTAACCTAGCCTAACCTATCCTAACCTAACCTAACCTAACCTAACCTAAGGATAACCTAACCTAACCTAACCTAACGTAACCTAACCAACCTAACCTAACCTAACGAACCTGACCTAACCTAACCTAACCTAACCTAACCTAACCTAACCTAACCTAACCTAACCTAACCTAGCCTAAGGATAACCTAACCTAACCTAACCTAACCTAACCTATCCTAACCAAACCTAACCTAACCTAACCTAACCAAACCTAACCTAACCTCACCTAAGCTAATCTAACCTAACCTAACATATTCTAACCTAACCTAACCTAACCAACCTAACCTAACCTAACCTAACGTAACCTAACGTAACCTAACCAACCTAACCTAACCTAACGAACCTGACCTAACCTAACCTAACCTAACCTAACCTAACCTAACCTAACCTAACCTAGCCTAAGGATAACCTAACCTAACCTAACCTAACCTAACCTAACCTAACCTAACCTAACCTAACCTATCCTAACCAAACCTAACCTAACCTAACCTAACCAAACCTAACCTAACCTCACCTAAGCTAACCTAACTTAACCTAACATATTCTAACCTAACCTAACCTAACCAACCTAACCTAACCTAACCTAATATAACCTAACCTAACCTATCCTAACCTAACCTAACCTAACCTAACCTAACCTAACCTAACCTATACTAACCAAACCTAACCTAACCTAACCTAACCAAACCTAACCTAACCTCACCTAAGCTAACCTAACCTAACCTAACATATCCTAACCTAACCTAACCTAACCTAACCTAACCTAACCTATACTAACCAAACCTAACCTAACCTAACCTAACCAAACCTAACCTAACCTCACCTAAGCTAACCTAACCTAACCTAACATATCCTAACCTAACCTAACCTAACGTAACCTAGCCTAAACTAACCTAACCTGACGTAACCTAACCTAACGTAACACAACGTAACGTAACCTAACCTAACCTAACCTAACCTAAGGATAACCTAACCTAACCTAACCTAACCTAACCTAACCTAACCTAACCTAACCTAACCTAACCTAACCTAACCTAATCTTCCCTAACCTAACCTAACCTAACCTAACCTAACCTAAGCTAACCTAACCAACCTAACCTAACCTAACCTAACATAACCTAACCTAACCTAACCTAACCTAACCTAACCTATCCTAACCTAACCTAACCTAACCTAACCTAACCTAACCTAATCAACCTAACCTAAGGATAATCTAACCTAACCTAACCTAACCTAACCTAACCTAATCAACCTAACCTAAGGATAATCTAACCTAACCTAACCTAACCTATCCTAAGCTAACGGATCCTAACCTAACCTAACCTCACCTAAGCTAACCTAACCTAACCTAACATATCCTAACCTAACCTAACCTAACGTAACCTAGCCTAAACTAACCTAACCTAACGTAACCTAACCTAACGTAACACAACGTAACGTAACCTAACCTAACCTAACCTAAGGATAACCTAACCTAACCTAACCTAACCTAACCTAACCTAACCTAACCTAAGCTAACCTAACCTAACCTAACCTAACCTCCTGACGGAAACAATTAAGCAAAGTTAGGTAACTTTATTATGGAAATATGTGACCCACAATGGTGCTTAAGACCTAGGTGGGGGTGAATAATGCAATAAAAACACCCATTACACTTCTCAAGGAACTTCAGATTACAATTTTTAAATGATGTTTATTAAATAAACGAATGAAAATTATAACTTATACAAGTGTAACATTATTCTGTGAAACAATGATTTTGCTTTTCCTTGCTTACTAAACACTGTCTTCTTTAAAAGAAATCAATAATATTAGCTCTGGAAAGACGTATCCTTAATATTAGCTCTGGAAAGACGTATCCGTGATATTAGCTCTGGAAAGACGTATCCGTGATATTAGCTCTGGAAAGACGTATCCGTGATATTAGCTCTGGAAAGACGTATCCGTGATATTAGCTCTGGAAAGACGTATCCATGATATTAGCTCTGGAAAGACGTATCCATGATATTAGCTCTGGAAAGACGTATCCGTGATATTAGCTCTGGAAAGACGTATCCATGATATTAGCTCTGGAAAGACGTATCCGTGATATTAGCTCTGGAAAGACGTATCCATAATATTAGCTCTGGAAAGACGTATCCATAATATTAGCTCTGGAAAGGTAGAATAACTGGCAGTGACAGACAGAAAATTGTAGCACAGACGAAAGGTGGTCTGTGGAGCTCACCTGACACTACCTGCTATTGCTGGGAGCGGCTTCAACACTGACCTCTGCACATGTGTCAAACACAAAAACCAAACATGTGTAGAAAATCCTACAATTTATATAAGGCATCTTAGGGGAATTATTTGTGGTAAATAACATCTATGAAAACTGATATAATTAGCGCTTGTTTACTAGGCAAATTTGCTGCTGACACGCTCCTTCCTGATCATGCAATGCTGGATAACAGAGATAAATCATATTTACAACAAAAGAACAATTTGTATGAATTTATTTCATGATAAGTTATATACTAGCATACATCAGCTCCGTCTCCCCGAGCCACATGTGTGACCACAGAGTGGGTGACCCTGAAGGGTCACACTATCTCAGCTGTGTTAACTCTCGTATCATGTTGAAAACATTGCAACATGTGTCCCCTAGCATATAATACATAAAGTGATCCTGGTTTATGCTGTATTACTGCATCTTGAAAATACTCAACAAATACATAGCTTGTAGAGGAAAAGATATTCCAAAAATGAATTTAACATGATATATTTATAATCAAGGTCTCTTCTCTCGTCTACCAGTAGGTAAGACCGTGTATCATGTTAATCATCTCCTTTGCAAGAGGAGTGAAGCATCAACAGGCGGCCCACCGCTTGGTAACCAACTATATTAAATATTTTACAACTTTCGTATATCTGTTCATTTAACTCAAACAATTGCTTGCACAAAGAAGTCAAGCAGTGTATTTGCATTTAATCAACACACTTCAGGGTGCCACGGAATCCTGGGGAGAGAGCCGCCTGTTCTTACCACTGTTGGCAGGTTTCCACTGGCCATTGCATCGTGTCATGATGGATAATTGAACTGCAACACTGAATGTTGCATATACCGGACAAGTATCTTTACTTCTTATAGTGACAAACATCCAAAAAGTTTTGATGTCCTTCCAGACATTAAGGTGACTAATAAATCTCCCGGTGTCATCTATTAGTGTAGTCTTAGAATAGCCGCTCTTACTAGCACTACCATTAGATAATTGACCAGTAAAATACCAGCAAGTCTAAGTCTAGCTGAAACCAAAACTGAAGTTTGTCATACCATGTGAAGGATGCAAGAAAATATACGTGGAAGAAACGGCTTGAGACTTTCACATATGTGGAGCATAAATGTACCTACCGTATTGACTGTGCTCTTTACAAGAGTTGCCACGACTCTTCAGTTGAAGTGGAATAAAGTGGACATGTCTTGATTGACATGAGAAGGAAAAGAAGTTAAAATTGGCATATTTCATTTGATCAAATAACTGGAAATGAAGACATGGTTGCTTCTTAGTGCAATTAATTGAGAGAACACGAGGTCGTAAACTTAAACTTTTGCAATAAACAATTTATAAAAAAGGCCAGAAAAATACAATACCCTAAAAAGTGGTGGAAACCTGAAATGAATTCAGTTTGTGCCAAAACCACCAGGAATTCTAACAAACGCTTTTTTGATAGTTTTATAACAAAAGACATAAAATTTATTGATGTAACTACCAGAATTTAATTGCAAAGTTTGTAATACACTCATACACACACACACACACACACACACACACACACACACACACACACACACACACACACACATACACACACACACACACATACACACACACACGCATATATACAAACAAAGAACTTCCAGTAAGTCAGCAGCAGCTTTACTCGGGTACACAAACATGCCCTAGTATCATTACCAACACCCGGGCACACTGGGCGTCTACATGCCCTGCACGTCTCCATGTGGTTTCCCGGGTAACAGTGGTGATTCTGGGCGAGGGGAGGGGGTGATCGTCTGAAGGGAGGGAGAGGGAGGGAGGGAAGGGGAAAGGGGTAATCTCACCAAGGGAGGACTGGGGAGGGTGAAGGGGTAATCTTATCATGGGAGGGAGAGGGGGGTGCAAGGCAGAGGGTGACCTTCCCGACGTAAGGAGAGGATGACGTCCATTGCGTAGACGTATATTTCCAGACACAAGGACGTCACGGGCAAGTGTCAGGATGCGTACACGATACACACATACATGTATGTACAGTGTACACACATACACGTATGTACATTCCCACAGTCTTTCTCCCGCACACGTACATACATGTACACCCCTACCCCTCTCCCCTTGTTACATGCATTCATGTACACCCGACACCCCACACACCATCCAGGACACTTCCTGTTGTTCTGACGTGCATCGCCTTGCCCGCGTCCTTTTTGTGGCATCAACACTTTTTTCTCGCCACAGCGAGAACACCTGGCACTAATTTTTGTAATTTTCTGTAAGTCACGCCCAGCTTCCTTGAATGTTTTCAACCGTATGCTGGGCTTGTGTCTGCCCTGGTGGAGAGGGATTGATGGCTGAAGGTTACAACAGGTATGGGAGAGGAAGGAGGAGATAAAGATCACAACAGATGCACGGGGGAAGCTGAACGTGACATCAACATCACTTAATGTTGTGTCTTTGCAAGATCATAAACTTACAGATGTAAGAAGCAACGAGGGTGGGTAAGCGTTTGTCGCCAACGGAATAAAATAAATTGCTTACAACCGCTTTATTGCAAAAGTTATTGTACAAGTTAGGCCACAACACTGTGGTGAACACTGGCAGACATGCCCGTGAACTCAAATACACGTTCAGGTACGCTTATAAACATGCATTCACCATCCTACAATCACAAATACACACACGTATATCCACATTGGTAATTGCACACAGGATACACGGACGAGCAACCAGGTGCTCTCACGTACACTCAAGTACCTTCACAGGGAACACACGACCCACAGGTCAAGACCTTAAAAGCAACGACCGTAAATAACATTAAAAATATGAGATTGCTTCATTCTATCCAGTTTTTTCCACTGCTCCTTTTATCTTAAAGAATATCTTAACCGGAAATGCCTAATATGCTGCCCGGAGTTTTAGTGCACTGATCTGCATATTATCAACGAGTTAAAATGTCGTGATGAGTCTGACTTCCTCTTTACTATCACGGTTACATTGTGTCATCGGAACCCAGATGATCTCTGCTCCTTCCATTTTTTTATTTTTTTTGTATATTCTTTCTTCTTTCTCATTCACGAGGTAATAGCGCTTCTGTCTCTTGGTAGTCCCTCTATTCACCCTCTCTTTTCGTAAATTTCTTGTGCATTCTCCAGTTCACACTCTTTACCCCATTATCTTGCTTATACACAGGTGCCCCCTGCTCTCTCTCTCTCTCTCTCCATCCAGCAATAATAACATATTACTCCGTCACCTCATTTAATACGTTTACCATCAACAAAATAATATTGTCGGCGATCGTATGAATATAATTACATTACAAATAGTTTCTCCACTCGTGTCTACACACACCACCATAATCATCCGCTGAAAACAGACATTCTGTACAGACGTGGTGGTCGTACATTAGCTAATAGGCATTAGCTTTGCCAAAACATTACAGTGAGTCCGTCTTGACTGAATATCGATTAGCCAGAGTAAGTTAACTGATCTTTATTAATGATACTTGACAAAACCTGTCAGCGACCAATATCTTCCAGACACGTTGCATGGAGAGAATTTGAAGAACAGAAAAGCACAATACCGTGACTGGAACAATACACAAATAACCCGCACATACGAGAGAGGAGCTAAAGACGACGTTTCGGTCCGTTTTGGACCATTTACAAGACACACACACACACAAGAGAGTGAATGAACCAGGATATGTAAACGAGGAGGACAGGGACGGGAGAAAGGGAGGAGGAAAACGAGGTAGTGGAGTGGAAATGGTGATAGTGGAAGTAGTAACAGAAGCAGTAACAGTAGTAAAAAGTAAGGGGGAGTAGTTTATGCTATGAAAGATAAAAAGGGGAGCGAAGGGGGGCAATAGTAGTAGTAGTAGTAGTAATAGTAGTAGAAAAGGTAGGTAGAAGCATTAACAGTAGTAAAGGAGTGGTAGACGTAGTATAAGTAGAAGTAGTAGTAGTTTAATGCTTATTGATTGAACAACACAGTCGTGGCAACAGTAGAGACTCTACACAATAAGAGAGAATCCTACCTTGTGCAGTAATGAACAATCAGTAGAATTACTTTGTCTCTAGCTTTTTTTGTATTTTATTTATTCTTTATTCCATTTTCTGTCGCATATGTTAATTTGCATATGTTTAGATTTGATTCGTATAGCTGATTTTCTCTGCTTTTGTATGGAGCATGATGATGGAGTGAGTTAACTTTGAAACTAGTCCAGAATAAATGATGTTCCAGTTAGCAGTCATGGTTTTCACCTTTCTTATAATATTAGCTTTTCCATGAAACTTAGAAAATTAGATAGATTCGCATATATATTTCTAGGACAGCTATAAATAATGAGAAGAATCATGAATGATGTCAGTAGTAAAATAAATTTGATGCCTTGGTGAACCTGTCTTAGGTGCCAGCTATGACGCTCTGTATATTTATGCCACATCAGGCCCAGTAATTACAACCTCGTCCCTACTTGCGACCCATTGATTGGCCTCAAGTGAGATGAACTATGACCGGGATGTGCATTAGAAGCAGGCTAGAAAAAAAAAGCTTCCCGAACCTGTAATCGGGGAATTGAACAAAAAAGTTCCAACAGTCCGCCTCGGACACGCTTGACGTTGACTGACTTGCATCCCTGACTGATTTCGCAGGCGCTGACTGACACCCCAGCTCTTCTCCCATAAGTTTGCACGATAGAGACGAGGCAAGAGTGAACAAAGAGATGCGAAGCGCACAAAGCAACGACCCCTGCCACCTGCAGCTGCCAGTTTCTTCTAGAGAATCCAGGCTCCTCCAAGGAACCCGCCCCAACACCCTCTTACCTCCTTCAGGAGCCCAACCCAACGGCAGTTTCCTTAACCGCACAAATGACAAGAAAATCTCAATAAAACCATTGAAAAACAAGAGAGTAACACGAGTTTAGACGATGCTTGAGGTAGAGAAAGAGACAGAGAGAGAGACAGAGAGACAGAGACAGGTCCCGGGGCGCTGTGCATCCGACCTGCCCCGCCCCAAGCCAACTGATGACCGGAAGTGGGCCATTATAGCACACTACGGAGGAGCCCCTCCCCACCACCTTAACAACAACATCCCCCTCCCCATTCCCCCCTCCACCTTCACCTCCACTTCCCCCTCCACCACCTCCCCATCTATCTCCACTACCCCCACACGACAACCCTCTTCCTCTGAGTTCACTCTCTCACACTTTAGTTGTTTGTCCTTCTTGTTAGAAGTGTGTTCACTTTTTTACCCGACAGATTTTGATTGAGTTGTGGAAATAAGTTATTCTGTCTAACTTTTTTTTTTAGGTTACCCTAACTAATTTACATTATGTATGATAATCGTACTCATGTATAACTGTGCCTAAATAAACTTACTGACTTACGTGTGAGTGGGTGTGTGAGCGAACGTGTGTGTACTCATCTATATGTGGTTACAGGGGTTCGAGTCGTAGCTCCTGGCCTCTTCAGATTCACTCCCTCGTAGTCTCGTGGGCACTATCGTTCCTGCTCTTAAAATTATGTATGGAATCTGCCTCTACCACTTCTTCATCGGATTCTTCTGTCTTCTATATCTATTAATATTAAATTTATATCTCGAATTGCCTGAAGTCAGTGGTCTAAGGAGGTAGTGTTTCTTGTCCGGCAGCTGAGAAGTATATAGGGAATTTAAGTGATATATTATATTACAGAAGCAGTACACAACTTGCACATAGGAGGAGCTTACGACGACGTTTCGGTCTAACTTGGACCATTTACAAAGTCACAGTGTGACTTTGTAAATGTAAAGTAAAAGGACACAAGTGCAACTAATGTGACATTTATTGTGGCAACGTTTCGCTCTCCAGGAGCTTTATCAAGCCATTACAAACAATACGTCCTCATTCACAAAGTAGACAACAACCTAAGATTTCAAGTTTATCGGAAACCCACCAATAAAAATGATCTCACACACTTCTATTCCAGTCAAGATACCAAGACCAAAAGAGGCATCATCATCGGGTTTTTCCTAAGAGCATACCGAATTTGTAGTCCTGAGTTTCTTGACGAGGAGTGTACATACATTCACCAAACATTCACAGAGTTACATTTTCCTTCTTTTTTTCATCAAAGACTGCAAGAAAAGAGCTCTTCAGATCATAAATTCTCCACGCATCAATACCACTCCCAGCAAAGTTATAATTCTTCCCAACAGTCAGGTTGCACTAAACGTCTCAAAAGCACTTTCACAAGCTAACACCAGAGTCGCCATCGCTTCTAGCACTTCAATAAAGGATATAACCAGGACAAAATCCAAGCACCACGAACCAGTCAATGCAGGAGTTTACACTATACCCTGTGGAGGCTGTGACAAGATTTACGTAGGTGAAACAGCCAGAAACCTCGACACCCGCCTCAATGAACACATTTACGCATGTAGGAACGATAACCTGAACAACGCCTGTGTACAACACCGAAATTCCACCAATCATCTCATGAAATTCAAAGACGCCCAATTAGTGATCAAAGAAACTAATTTCTGCAGACGCAAGTGCCTCGAATCAGCACTTATCGCTGTTTCGAATACAATTAAATTAAACAAAACAACGGCAGCTTCACCATCTCCGAAGTCTTAGCAAGAATCCTCCTGAAAACAGTAAACCCTGCCATCACATAGTCTCTCCTGTTATACTACACAAAGCACAGAGAGTGAACACTGAAACAAGCTGCCTCATTCCAGTTTATATTTGTCCAACCTATTTTTATGTTACCCAAGTAATAGCTTTTATATCCTTTTACTCATGTACGAATTAATTGCTCTACCATATTGTATTACTTTTGTCACTACCACTACTACTACTACTACTACTACTACCACTAGTGAACATCGAAATGGTACCTCACTAGTATTCACCTCACTCTGAGCCTTTATATACCCTCTGTGTCCATGTATTGTTTGTAATGGCTTGATAAAGCTCCTGGAGAGCGAAACGTTGCCACAATAAATGTCACATTAGTTGCACTTGTGTCCTTTTACTTTACATATTGTCGGTAATTCTACCAACTTTATTACACTTTGTAAATGGTCCAATTCGAACCGAAACGTCGTCGAAATCTCCTCTCATATGTGCGGGTTATTTACGTATTATTCCAGTCACGGTATTGTGGTTTTTTGTTAATTATAGAATCAAAATTAAGAGACGTAAAGGCAAGGTTCAGTTTCTCAATATAATGATTCTGCTTCTCAAAGAGGAGAATAAGAAATTGGAAATTTGTCCGGATGGCTGTAACCATGAGTGCCAAGTTGATGACGGCAGCGAAGAGAGACATGTCAGATGTAACGAAAGGAGAAGGATGGGACTGGGGAATATTGAAGAAGCAGGGTTGAAGAACGAGTATAGAGCGAGTGGTTGGCGAGAAGAAAGATATGGTGACTACCTCAGGAAGGAACGTTAACGATGCACTCATTGTCGGGGATCTGCAAATTAAATACTTGAACAGCGTATTCTGTAACAGGAATATGGGGAAACGGTGTTTTTCTTCAGAGTTGGTGTAGATGATATGGTTAGCCTTCATGAATAAGCCTCAGCTCCGAGGAGGCCTCCCTGACTAGGTCCCACAAACATTTTCTCTCTACTTGCTGGATATGTGAAAAATGGCAAACGGGATAGGTCAGTAATTAGCAGCTAAGAACCTATTAGCCTGACGTCGAATGTAGGAGTTGATGAAATCAATAATTGCTGATGCAATTCGATATCACCTTGAATACAAAATAATTTGATCAGTGAATCTCAACTTGATTTTACAAAGGGTCATTCTTACCTGATAAATGTACTAACTTTTTTCATTAAGGTATTTGAGGCAGTTGGACCATGATATACTATACTCTGCTGTTATTTTGGATTTCAGTAAATCTTTTTAATAGAGTTCCAAATGGGAGACTGAAGAAGAATGTAGCCACAAATGCTGTTCGAAAAAATTCCTCCAATATTGAGGCATAACTGACCGTTAGACCAATTTCACTGTGACCATCTATACTTTCTCTAGCTTCTGACCATGATCAGATGTAGGATCCATGCTGGTGCTGTGTACTCTATTAAGGTCCTGACGTATTAGGAATGGAAGGTCAAGATGACGTTGAGGATTTTGAATTCTATGCTTAACTTCTCCAATTGCGTTAATGCTGCAGAGTTCATTCGGTTGATGTGTGCCTCCAGCAATATACTTGGTACTGTATTCACTCCTAGGCGCTTGCCTTGTGTAAGGTTGTAGCTTTCTTACCCCCCCCCCAGGATGTGCTCCATTTCCTTTCGTCTTACCCCTTCCATAATCTTCATAACTTTACACTTGCTGTGGTTGAATTCCAGCAAGTCATTTTGTAACTATTTCCTGTCCTCTCCGGTTTTTGTTCTCATCTTGAGTTTCACATCTTCCACGAACGTAGACATATTATTTGCATATCACAGAAAGTACTGATCCAAGTACTGATCATTGAGGGTACCACACTCATCACACATGTTTATTCTCCTTCCTCATTCTTATTCGTTCATCAATTCATGTAAGAAAGCTTTGTTGGTGCGTTACACTAACAAAGCTTTCTTACATATAAAAACATATATTTTCTTTACACCTCTATTGCCAACTTTATGTCTGTTGTCAATCATATAACTCTAGTAGCTTCGTGTGACAGGATTTACCGTCTCTAAGTCTGTAATTGTTGTCGTTCATGAAGCCACTCTCTTCTGGTGCTAGACAAAGCTCGTCATTATCCTTTCTAATACCTTAGATACTGTGAGCATCAAGGATACCGATTTTTAGTGCATCGCTACCTGTTAGCTCCCTGGATAGAATTCTGGAATAATAGTCGCAGTTTCAAATCATTCTGGCAACAATTGTTTCCACTGACTTACTGTAGATTTAACCAAGTGCTGAACACCCATGATGCCACACTGTCAGTTCTAAGTGTTTTTTGAAGTATCTTGTTCACTAAATTTCCTGAAGCCTACAGGTAACTAGAGGTTCCAGTTACCTAGAGACTGAAGCCTCCAGGTCTCTTGAGGTTCCAGTTACCTAGAGACTGAAGCCTCCAGGTCACTAGAGGTTCCAGTTACCTAGAAACTGAAGACTCCAGGTCACTAGAGGTTCCAGTTACCTAGAGACTGAAAGCTCCAGGTCACTGGAGGTTCCAGTTACCTAGAGACTAAAGCCTCCAGGTCACTAGAGGTTCCAGTTACATAGAGACTAAAGCCTCCAGGTCACTAGAGGTTCCAGTTACCTAGAGACTGAAGACTCCAGGTCACTAGACGTTCCAGTTACCTAAAGACTGAAGCCTCCAGGTCACTAGAGATTCCAGTTACCTAGAGACTGAAGCCTCTAGGTCACTAGAGGTTCCAGTTACCTAGACACTGAAGCCTCCAGGTCACTAGAGGTTCCAGTTACCTAGAAACTGAAGACTCCAGGTCACTAGAGGTTCCAGTTATCTAGAGACTGAAGCCTCCAGGTCACTGGAGGTTCCAGTTACCTAGAGACTAAAGCCTCCAGGTCACTGGAGGTTCCATTTACCTAGAGACTGAAGCCTCCAGGTCACTAGAGGTTCCAGTTACCTAGAAACTGAAGACTCCAGGTCACTAGAGGTTCCAGTTATCTAGAAACTGAAGACTCCAGGTCACTAGAGGTTCCAGTTACCTAGAGACTGAAGACTCCAGGTCGCTAGAGGTTCCAGTTACCTAGAGACTAAAGCCTCCAGGTCACTAGAGGTTCCAGTTACCTAGAGACTGAAGCCTCTACGTCACTAGAGGTTCCAGTTACCTAGAAACTGAAGACTCCAGGTAGCTAGAGGTTCCAGTTACCTAGAAACTGAAGACTCCAGGTCACTAGAGGTTCCAGTTACCTAAAGACTGAAGACTCCAGGTCACTAGAGGTTCCAGTTACCTAAAGACTGAAGCCTCCAGGTCACTAGAGGTTCCAGTTACCTAAAGACTGAAGACTCCAGGTCACTAGAGGTTCCAGTTACCTAGAGACTAAAGACTCCAGGTCACTAGAGGTTCCAGTTACCTAGAGACTGAAGACTCCAGATCACTAGAGGTTCCAGTTACCTAAAGACTGAAGACTCCAGATCACTAGAGGTTCCAGTTACCTAAAGACTGAAGACTCCAGGCACCAGTGCCCTGGTGACTGCAAGCTATATTAGACATATATATGATCTTTCCATCAAAAACTCCCAGGTAGTAGACACTGTACAAAGCCCTCAAGAACGAATACAAAAAAAAAATCACACTTTGCATTATATTTTGTATAATTTGACTTTCACTGACTATATGAAGAATGATTTGTTGGCTTCCTGCATGAAATGAATTTTGAAAACCGAGTCCTGTCGATGGAAGGGGATATGCAAAAAGTGGGGTGGATGGGATAAATTTGCTCAAACTGGAAAACATATCTTCCAAAAATTCATTTTACTGCTAGAAGCTTAATATACATCTCTTTTATATTTCATCCAGTTGGCAGTGAAAATATTCCAGGCATATATTTGATCTCAAATATATGCCTGGAATATATATATTCCAGTTTAATCTAATTATTTGACGTCTTTTTCCTAATTACAGGGATATAAGAAAACGCTTAAGCAGTCATCATTTTCTTTATTATGGGATATTAATTTTTTAGGAAGATTCTGAAAATGTATGTAAGTTCCAGTGAATAGCGAAAATAAAAATAAAAATCTTCTGAGTCATAGCCCACACATACGCATCATACAGTATACTAGAAGAATATAAATAATTTCTGATCGCTCAGTATTAAAAAATAGGAAATGACTGGCCTCATGATTAATGTTGATAAGAAACTCAGAATAAGAACATAATGGAAGAATACTGCAGAAGGCCTATTGGCCAATACAAGGCAAATGAAAGACTCTGTCGCAACTGCTGCTACTAACAGTAGCAGCAGTTGCGACAGAGAGACGAACAGATAGGTACATCACATACCCAGATTATCTATAATACTGTCGCCTGTCAAGGTTATGGCACTAGACCGCACCATAGCGATTGACTATGGTAGTATCAGCTGTTGCTAACTCTCTTGGCCATTACCTTTGCAGTGATCTGCTTAGTAGAAGCTCGTTGCAGACAAAATTAAAACTACTTAAAAAAGAAGATTACTGATGACATTAATCAAATCTTTAATATTTTTCTTAATTTATTACCGGTATCAAAACTACAGAAAGTCTAGCAATTCTTATTTAAGTTTATCTCTGGAATGGATGAACAAACTGTAATAGTTGTAATAGGTTGCTTAGATGATTAGGACTCGTGTTATAGTGTGCAGGTCATGTGATTTGTACCACTGCTAGTATTATAGGTAGTAAAAAACAAAGCCTCAATCATTGAAAGTAAGCTGGAAAAATAACTTGTATTTCCAGTGTCGCCCCCATATCAATAAGCCTGAAACTCAACTATTCAAGCTTTCTCTCTCTCTCTCTCTCTCTCTCTCTCTCTCTCTCTCTCTCTCTCTCTCTCTTTTTTTTTTTTTTTTTTTTTTTTTTTTACACATGGTTTGACAAGGTTAAGGATCCCTAGCTTTATTGACAAGCTATTTACAGGTTAAGGATTCCTAACTTTATTGATAAGCTAAGAGCTGTTACCTACATCAGCTCATTTGAAAGCATTTTTATTGTTATGAGACATACAAGTAGGGAACAGGATGAAGTTGGAGCCATCTGTGGGCCAGCATTTTCATTTGATCAACTGACGTTATCTCGTTGACATCATTATGCTGAACGAATGTGTTCCATACTCGAGTCATCCTGGGTATGTATGATCTCAGATGGAGTGATGTTCTGGAGAAGGGTACAGCCAGAGTGAAGTTGCTGCTTTCTGCCCGTCTTGTGGCATAAAAGCTTGTTTCGCGCTGTCCTCGAAGTGGATCCAAGTGTGGTATTTTGACAATATTGGCCTTGTACATAACAGTAAGGCCACCCACATCCCTCCTATGTTGAAGGCTCTGCTGAAATGACAGATCCATCCAGGATGGGTCCAGGCGAGAGATGAGACGTCTTGCTCTGTTCTCTACTCTGTCAAGCAGTCGCAGATGAGAGGGGGGACAGGCAAACCAAGAAAGTGGAGCATACTCAAGGTGTGAGCGTACTTGTGCCTCGTACAGTATCTTGCAACCCCTACTGTCAAGCAGATGCGAGATACGGCGAAGTGCTGTAAGCTTCCTGGCTGCCTTGTTTGCAAGATTTACAACATGGTTCTTCATGGTTAGTTTGGAGTCAAATTTCACCCCAAGGATATCAACTTCTTCTCCAGGTGCCAACATCCTCCCATTCATCCTTACTACTGCACCAGCATTACCATCATGGTGCCTAGAGACGATCATCATTTGCGTTTTCTCAGGTGCAAATGTTACTTGCCATCTATTTCCCCAAGCTGATATAGCTCTCAGCTGGTGATTGATGTAGCTTAGAGCAGCTGGCATTTCTTCTCTTGGATAAGTGAATGTCAGTGTACAGTCGTCTGCATATTATGCATATTATGAATTACACAAGGGCATCAATATTAGCAAGAGGCTAAGCTGGTTGCAGGAGCAAGGCAGGAAGAGCCTCCCCGCTGCACCGAGTCTTGGATCACTACTTACTGCCCCACTCAGGTCTCCACTCATTTTCTCTAATTATAAAAATTGAACTTCTGTGAGCGCAAGACCAGCAACGATATTACTTAGTAAAACCAATCGTGTGGAGAGCGAAGCTTCATTGTGTTATCTAGGCGTGTAGTGCCAGTGTGGCTTCCCCATAATGCTACCATTAAGCGCATCTGAATACCATGATGGCTGTGTGTGATTACTCCAGGTCGCCATCATGTCTGCCATAACGCTGGCAGAAATTAGAAGAATTAGGGCTGGAAAACATGCAGGTCCGCTGGTGTGACCCGCATTTACATGCTAGTATGGAGGGAGGAGGTGGAAGGGGTGTAGGGAGTAGAGTCAGGGGGGATTAGGGTGTTGGTGGAGGGGGAAGAGGAGTGTGCGTGTGGTGGTGAGAATTGTGTGGGAAAGGTGGAGGGAGTTACGTGGAAGGAGAGTAGGAAGGTAGGGGTTAGTTGAAGTGGTGTCAAAAAAGGAAGGGTTACAGAGAGGGGAGAGTTGGGGAGAATGAGGGAAGGGTTGGGTGAAGGAAGGGGTGAGGTGGACAGAGTGAAGAGATGGACGGAACGAGTGGTTGTTTAGGTAGAGAGAAAGGCGATTGAAAAGTTGAGATACATAGAGAGAGTTTTGGTGTGCAGGGAAGGAAGGATTGGTTTGGAGGGAGAGGTGGAGGGTTGGTGTGGAGGTAATGGTTTAGAGCTCGTGTGGAGGGAGGGGTGGAGAATTGGAGTGAATGGAGAGGTGGAAGTTAGGAGAGGAAGGAGGGGTGAAGAGAGAGAGAGAGAGAGAGAGAGAGAGAGAGAGAGAGAGAGATGAGTTGAGGGAGAGGGGTTGCAGGAGTGGGTGTGGTGGGCGGGCAGTAAACGTGGCAGCAACATGGAAGGGGTGGTGGCAGCACCGAGCCAGGGATCAGGTACCCACGCTGATAACGGGGAATTTGTGCTTGAGATATTGGACTTAAAGATACTAATGCTAGCCTGGGATAATACAGCCCAAAATGGGATCTCCTCGGACCTGCCTTTTTCTTCGTCTCTGTCTTACTCTTGTTTACTGTCATTCCTTAGGTGACAGTCTCGCAGGACTAGGGTACTCGAGGGATAAAAATTTCTCGGCCGGCATCATTTCGTCTCCTCTAACTCGTAGTCATTAGGTAATTAAGTAACCACAGAACGGCCCGGCGAGTACCGTGCTTGGTCAGCGTCCGTCATCATGCCGGAGGCTGTCGGAGGGTGGCAGTCAGTACTTCGGCAGTCGTAACTCTGGTAGCAAATGAGCAGTAAGTCTCCGTGGTGGTGACGGAGGCGATGACGGTGGCTCTGGTGACGGACAGAAGGGGCAATTAGTAGCGTGCATAACCTCTCGTCACAGTATTAAACTTAGGTACGCCCTATGTAGCCTGCCTTATATCGTTATCTCATTCTCGACCTCATACTCTCGCTCTCATTCTTATACTCTCACTCTCGCTCTCATACTCTCACTCTCCAGCACTGTGTAACATGCAATGTGATTTTCAAGAGATGTGTAGTGCGTGTCTAGCCACGCTTACCCTCAGGCTCTAACATAGAGTTACTCTCTCTCTCTCTCTCTGTACTTCCCAACCTGCACATCCCCGTGTTAGAAGTCAGAAGACAGTCGCAAGCTGAACTTGCCGAATAGGCCGAACTCCCTTCAGATTTATACTTTAAATAAAAATCTTTTACAGAATACATTTTATCATTAACAATGACAAAAAGTTATTTTTGGACCAAACTTAACTTTGAAGCCTCACCTAACCTAACTTATACTAGCTTAATTTTCTTTAGTTAAATTCTGCTATGTATAGCATAGGTCACTTCAAAGTTTTCTCGTATCACTTAAAAATCAACAATATATATTCTTTCGTTATGTTTAGATTCAGTTCCGCTGATTTACGACAAAAATTTTTATTCTGATAAACCCAGCCAGTGGGACAGTTCACTCAAGGTGAAAACTCTCATAGACAGTAAAGATGTACTCTTTCAATAATTTTTTTCTATCAGAGTGCGCTAAGATAACCCTGTGTTTAGTACTGTTAACGAAATTATGAGATATTGCCAGAATTTATGTTCACGTAAATACCCCATTACAGTCATGGGTAGCAACTACTGCGTGTATGTATTCGCATGCTTGTGGTTGTGGGGGTTGAGTCTTAGCTCCTGGCTCTGCACTGACCATGGTATGGTTCACGTATAGCTTCATGTAAGGAGGCTACCTCAACCACCTCTTCAAATAGGCCATTACAATCACATCTCTCTCTCTCTCTCTCTCTCTCTCTCTCTCTCTCTCTCTCTCTCGTGTGTGTGTGTGTGTGTGTGTGTGTACTTGCATATTTATGCTTGAATGGTTGAGTCTCATCTCCTGGACCTGCCTCTCCGGTGGTCGCTACCGTGTTTTTTCTCTTCTGGCTGCACGAGTCCTGTGGTACCCATTCTTGAAACTTTGTATGGAAATCGCCTTTACCACTTCACTATCCAGGTCGTTCCCACTTCCTGGCTAAAGAAGGCTAAATAAGTATTTCCTATCATCCCTGTTAATCATTTGTGCTTTTAACTTCCAGCTGTGCCCTTATGTAACTGCTTTCCGCTTCTGGGACACATTCGCCCTGTCTACCCTAGTAATTCTCATTATTTTGTTGTAGTAATCATGTCATCCTTGATATTTCTGTCATGTCATCAGATTTAACTCTCATCTTGGCTCATATTCCTCAGCTCTGGGACTAGTCTCGTGAACCTCTGCAGTTTTTCTATATTCTTAAGATGCTTTATAAGATGTAGGTTCCACACTGGCACCACATACTCGAGGGGGGTCTGATGTGTATAGAATATAGCGTTGTGAATTACTCTTGAGGCACATGAAAGTTTTCCCTCAAATTTGTTAGTCTCGTCTTTCCTACAATAGTTATTCGGTTGATGTGCGACTCGGTCGACATGCTCGGAGCAATGCTCACCCCAAGGTCCTGTTTTTACAGGGAGGTTTGTAGACCTGTTACCCCAGTTTTCCTAACTTTGAATTTGCTGCGGTCAAAGTCTTACAGAAACTTGTCAGACCAATTCTATAAGTTGTTCAGATCGATCCGTAGTCTTCCTGTATCTATTAGCCTCATTAGTCTCACATAATCTGCAAACTGTCGAGTCTCTGGTTTCTTACCAGAGACTCGATTTATTATGTTATGTTGTTTACGTGCACAAGGTCGAGTACTGGTTCCACTTCTGCCCCTTGTGGAGCCTCAGTCGTCACACTCGCCCATTCTGATACATTTTCCCGATAATATATTATCAAAACTAAAAGCTAAACCCACAAGGGTCATAGAACGCTGATTCTCCTGACAAGAGAGAAAAAAAAAAACTCGTTATTTACTTCCTGTGAGGTTAGATTCTCCTAGTCTAGTTCCTGGTGGTTGAGGTTTCTGAGGATTAGTAATTCTGTGTTTCCCTTGTGGGCTCTTCTAACTACCACCGCTGTCGTGTTGTCGTCATATTCCTATCTTAGCCTCTTGCTGTTTAGTGGAGGGTTGTATATTATCATCACTACCCACAAGCAAGCAGCACAATTTGTGTGTGTGTGTGTGTGTGTGTGTGTGTGTGTGTGTGTGTGTGTGTGTGTGTGTGTGTGTGTGTGTGTGTGTGTGTGTGTGTGTGTGTGTGTGTGTGTATGTTTGTGTATGTGTGTGTGTGTGTGTGTGTGTGTGTGTGTGTGTGTGTATGTGTGTGTGTGTGTGTGTGTTTGTGTGTGTGTGTGTGTGTGTGTGTGTGTGTGTGTGTGTGTGTGTGTGTGTGTGTGTGTGTGTGTCTGTGTGTGTCTGTGTGTGTGTGCTTATGCTTACGGAATTCTGAATGAAACTTTTTAGCATAAAACTCTACACACACATACAGACACACTCACAGACACACACACACACACACACACACACACACACACACACACACACACACACACACACACACACACACACACACACACACACACACACATAAAAAACATAATACATACAAAATACAAATTAAATACAAACACGTATCCACGAGACATCCTGGGCGAGGCTCATAATTGGTCCAAGGTCTACAGGTAAAGTCGGAAGTGTGTTTTTGTTTCTAACTCTGGGTGATGAAGTTTTTACGTAGTCACTTCCTGCATCAGGAGGCACACAACACCAGCCAGAGCTTCGTAAAGAATAAGATCAACACATGAATATATAGAGAAAATAATAAAAGATTAAAAATATATTTACTAATTACACTAGGAACATTATTTAGATGACGGTTATTGGTTCTTTAATTTAGTGGTATTTAATTTAATGGTATTTTGTATCATTAAGTTGAAGAGTAAGACATGTATTGTACATATGTATAGTTATTGTTGGTTCGTTACGCCTACTTAGCACGGTTCTTCACTCAGATGCAGGTAATTATAACACTGTACCCAGAGTTATAATTGCATGTATTTCAACTACAGCACTGGCGATATGTTTCGTCAGTAAAGATATTTAAGTGTTGCACATACGTCTTGTTACGATTAAGTTAATCAGTGGGAAAGCTGCGTCAGTAAAGAGGCTGTCAACAGCTGTAAGTTGCTGATTCGTTGTGTTATGTGCGACGGAGTAATCTGTATTTCTGTGACTGTCTTAGTTAACGCAGGAGAGGGCAGCTCAAGACACAAAGACATAAATATCTCAGTTTACAGTATATACCCCGAAAATTTACTTTAAATTCATCACTATTTTAGGGATTAAAGTATTCTAATTAGTGGTGAACGGATTGTGTAGCATTAATGATGCTAATTTAGTCGATGGGCTTTAAACCTCGGTGATTAACCAGATCAGTAGTCATCCGTAACAAGAGAAAGCTAGCATGAGACAGTAAGACAGAATGTGACGTAACCAGTACATCACTGTCAGGACACCTGGGTAATGCACCATCCTAAAGCTAGAATATAGGTCGCAGATGTTGATCATCGTTGCTTTGCTGGTCAGCCAATGGGTGTCCAGGTCTCGTTACCAGGTGTCAAGTCCACGCATTCTGCTGGAATGTACTTAGTGTGCTTGTTCACCCATGTTGCTGCAATACGACTTGTGCAGGCCAGACCAAGTGACTGTTGCGGCCGAAGAATGCGGAGTAACAGGGTCATTCCTGGAGAATACGCTACACTATCATTCAATAGTAACACCCACACCCAGATCCATCAACTATACCTCAAAACTACAACCCACACCTAACACTAAAACTCAAAACCCACACCCCATACCCAAACCCAACAGCTATACTTCAACATTCACAAGCAATCCCATCGCTCTCACTTAGCGAAGTGAATAATTCTCAGTTCCTCTTCCAGGAGACCAGTAATAGTCGACTAATTTCTAGGTTGAAGAATTGAGACACTTATGCAACACATGGGAATCTTTATTGAAGAAACGTTTCGCCACACAGTGGCTTCATTTCTAGGTGTTTGATTTGCCTCCTCGGTCAGGGATTCAACCGGATTCTTTCGGTTGTGACCTGATAGCTCTAGCTCTGGGTGCATGACTTGAAAAAGTCTTTAATGGCACGTTGTCCTGGGTACATGCAATATTTTTTCAAGTTTGATAATACACATTCTCTCCGCATGTTCCCTCGCTGCCTGCAGACAACTGAGAAAGCTATATTCTAGGCTCTTACACGTGACTTACCAAATTAAGTCGAAAATGGATAAAGATATTTGAATGTTACTGTCGAAGAGTGAAACATTGTACGATGTTTTTAGATAATGTACCTCGAAAGCAACCCTTCCAATTATTTTTCGTATAAATTATAGACAGTAAATAATAATTGGAAGAGGTGGGCAGGAAAATGGGCTGGGATTCCGAAGTGCTAAAAATAGAGACTAATATATTTTATTCTTTTATGAAAGTAAATGAGAACAGCAGCTTCTGATAACTGGTATTGCTGCCTCTAATCCCACATCCCGGGACAGTACCTTGGTTCATGATGGTAATCCCACCATATGAGTTACACAGTTTCAGTAATGTAACTTATTCTCGTCCCAGCTGGATAATCCACTGATCCAAACAACGTGTTTGTTGAACATGTGTGCAGTGAATGCTCACAAACTTTCCGTACTCTTTAAGTCCAACTTAAACCAGCGAAGAGGCGGGGCCAGGAGCTGTGAATCGATCCATGCAACCACAAATAGGTGAATAACTTTTATTTCGCTCATTACCTACGAAGCTGATTTACCGTTGTCGGCAACTGAGGCCCAGTTCGCTATCAATGACTCAAAGCAACATCACAGGTTTTCTTTCCCTGTAGAATCTACTTTCATCATTATCTCTTTCCTCACCAGTAAAAAAAATAACTACGTACCTGACCACCGAAACCCTCTCCAAGTAAACTCCAGGGAAACCTTACTATGTACGCCGAAGATAACATTCTGACACTGGATGAGTTCGGGATCAGTAAGAACCTACGAATTTTGTACCTTTCATTATTCAAACTATTTCTGAAAATTCTTATTACTGTACCACAACTATGCTGATAAAAACTAAATTTCAACTTAGTTATAGAACGTCGGAGATTTTTCTCAGTTTTGATTTATTCTAGTAATACGTCTTAGTAAGAAATTTAATCAGAACAAAATATCTATCTTCAGTACTCTTCAGAAATTGGATAGCCATGCAAAAAAGGTTAGTAATTGCCACTAAGGGTTTATGTAGATAATCCAAGAACAGTAACTGGTGGGTGGATCCTACTAGACAACTGAGGCTAGGCTGATATATTGCTCAAATAATTATGTGTTTCAGGTACCGTTGTACTTGTTAACAATCGACCTAAGTGGACCGAAGAGGCACAGGTTGATGACCTTATCTATCGGCAGGTCATGTGAACACCAGAGATTGTATCACTAAACTTGTTTTGTTGATGCAATGAATTAAGTGGATCTGCACACCTGCTGGTATTTAATACATTTCTTGTAGTATAGAACAGTAAGATGGGAAAACTTTCTTGAATATCTGGGTTGGATCATTTGAACACAAAAATACCAAGAAGCATAATTCTTTGGGGACTTTATGCGTCACAGATCCAAGGAGCTGTTATCACTGTGTCTTGGTGTGGCTGTCATCTTACTCGAGCGGGTTTTTGTAACAGTGTGTAAGGTAACATCATATGGTGTTGAACAAGCCTCACACACAACCCAGCGTCTTTACCAGTGGAATGGATGTGTCTCATCGAGTAGTGGATGTGTCTTATCGAGTAGTGGATGTGTCTCATCGAGTAGTGGATGTGTCTCATCGAGTAGTGGATGTGTCTCATCGAGTAGTGGATATGTCTCATCGAGTAGTGGATGTGTCTCATCGAGTAGTGGATGTATCTCATCGAGTAGTGGATGTGTCTTATCGAGTAGTGGATGTGTCTCATCGAGTAGTGGATATGTCTCATCGAGTAGTGGATGTGTCTCATCGAGTAGTGGATGTATCTCATCGAGTAGTGGATGTGTCTTATCGAGTAGTGGATGTGTCTCATCGAGTAGTGGATGTGTCTTATCGAGTAGTGGATGTGTCTCATCGAGTAGTGGATGTGTTTCATCGAGTAGTGGATGTGTCTCATCGAGTAGTGGATGTGTTTCATCGAGTAGTGGATGTGTCTCATCGAGTAGTGGATGTGTCTCATCGGGTGTAGTTATACAGGATACAGGCGGGTGTACTTATACAGGATACAGGAGGGTGTAGTTATACAGGATACAGGCGGGTGTAGTTATACAGGATACAGTCGGGTGTAGTTATACAGGATACAGTCGGGTGTAGTTATACAGGAAAGTTCAAAACTAACTGATATACAAAGTTAAACATATTGAAACACTGTCTGCGGTAAAAACTGTTTAACATCTTATGTCAGTATGTACATGAATGTCAAGACGTTGTTGAGAGTTTACACAGATGCTTAAATGTTCAATTTTTTTCGCGATTTGTAAAATCATAACACAGTAAACCCTCTCTATAACGGGCTAAGAGGAGAAAAGAGAGGGGGAAGTGGGAGGCTGATAATGGCAATTGTGATGGATAGAGATGCCTTTTTTTTTTACCGAGGTGGTCACAATAAAAAACAATTTTGAAACTAAAGGACTTTGTGCGTTGTTTCCGAATGCAATAAACCAGCAGACTTCGTTTAGTACTTCCAAAGTCCGTTATACAAAGGTCCGTTATATCGTAAGTAACAGGTCTTCTGTGACTTGCTTAGGCCAAGACTTTTGGGGCTCAGTTATTGAAGTCATTACAGACGAGGGAGAGCACTCGACGGCCACCCACAGGAGGTACACAATAAACGTATCAATTCATGTCTGTCAGTCTTCTAGCTCCCCCGTTACAGTTTTTAGAAGAATGTCGCTCTCTGCAGCAGGTGGCGTGGGCAGACACTGGTTTTCCTCTCTGCTGGAGTAGGCAGACGGGTTCCCTCGGCAACAGTTGAGGAGTGTGAACACTCTTGCTAGAGTAGGCACACACACAGACACACACTGCTGGAGTAAAGGCACTCCAGGACACTTATTCGATCGGCACACTGATTGAGCAAGCACACTGCTGGGGTGGGCAGACAGGTATCCCCGTATCTGAGCAGCAGAAGCAGTAGAGTGGTTCTCCCTCCAACATCACTCCATGTGGCAAGGTTCCTCCCCTTCATAAGTCTAGTCTGAGCGAGGGGGGTCAGAGGTGGTAGCACGTCCCATTCGTTCACACCTCCATGGTCTTTGCCACGACGCCTTAGCGCCTCCACCTCCAAGACCTCTTACCCTCCTTACCTGGGTCCTAATTGTGTGCAAGTTTATTTCTTAGTATGGCAGGAGGGTCGTAGCGGTCAGCATCAAAGGCTTCGGGTGAATAACTCGCAGGTGTCATGCAGCTTAAGAGCCGGAATAGTGGTGGCTGGTGAAGCCGTCGGTGACGGCTCTCACAGTAATGATAATGATTTTAATAATATTAGTATAATAATAATAATAATAAATAATAATAATAATAATAACAACAACAAATAAAAAGAAAAAACATATTATTTTCAGATTCACTTCGTATATTTACAGACTATTATATAATGATGTAATTGCAGTCCACACTTAAATTATATATGCAAATGGTGTTGATAAATTATGTAGAACGAACGAAGGATAACTTATATAAAATCAGCAAGACTTATTTCCACTGAGGCCCCTAATGGTGGTAACCCAAACAATCGGCTCTTGTCCATTTCCAAACATCCATTAGCGCCGAATATGGAGTCGAACCTGCATACCTCTCTTATTTATTGACTACCGTAGTCGAATACTATTCTTTGAGGGTGCCAGAAGGAACTAGACACCTTGCTTTGGAGCTCCTGCGAACCACCCTAATGGTCCTGAGCTGTAGGAGCGATCATTGTACTTTCACCACTACTGGTATACATCCCTATGCTTGTCCAACCTTGGGATGCCGAGGTGCGTCGCACATAGTACAGCTTATAATTAATAGCGTACGAGGCCATATAAATATTACCGTGAGTGCCTGGGGAATGGGAATTTACAGGTCTTGGAGTGACTGAAGTGCCACTCACAGTGGATCAGTGATTGGTATGGTCACTCACGATGGACCAGTGACTGGTATGAACACTCACGGTAGACCAGTAACTGTTATGGTCACTCACGGTGGACCAGTAACTGGTATGATCACTCACGGTAGACCAATGACTGGTATTCACGGCTGAAATGACAACCAACTTAACGTTCAGTACCTTACGAGGGACTGACATGTAGTGTGTGGTAAACACTGACAGTACCTTGTGAGCGAGTTAAGCTTAATATATGGAAAACAATTACGTTTTCTCAGTACTCTCATGAGTATAAATATAGGTATGGTAATATAAACAAAAAAATGTTTTAACAGAATCGATAATATCTGGATACACATTTCCTGCGAACTAGCTAGCACCAGCACCTCTATATTCAATGTTGGGCTGTGCCTTCGAAGGAGGTACCTTGGGTGCTGATAAAATATTTTCAGTCCAGGAAATGAGAGAGAAAAAGAGAGAGAGAGAGGAAAGAGAGAGAGAGAGAGAGAGAAAGAGAGAGAGAGAGAGAGAGAGAGAGAGAGAGAGAGAGAGAGAGAGAGAGAGAGAGAGAGAGAGAGAGAGAGATAAAGAGAGAGAGAGAGAGAGAGAGAGAGAGAGAGAGAGAGAGAGAGAGAGAGAGAGAGAGAGAGAGAGAGAGAGAGAGAGAGAGAGAGATCAGATTCAGAAAATACCACACACTCCTCTCATGGCTGACCACAGTGGTCTGTGTTTTGGCTTAGCTTATACTAGCACTAAATACGAACAACGATGGAAAGACAGCAAGGTTGAATGTAAACTGCGTCAAAAGCCAAGTTTTGCAAGTGAAATGATGTTAAATGTAGCGCAAGTTACAGAGATGACAAATGTAGGGCAAATTTTAACATAGCTCATGTTAACACAGTATGTTAACACAGTACGTTAACACAGTACGTTATTTAGCAGAGAATTGTTTACGATTGTTAGAGGGATAGAATATAATATGTCCAGGGTATACTCTAGAGGAGAGCTTATAATGTATGATATAGAGAGCACATATGTCCAGGTTATAACATAGAGAAAGGAGAGCATATAATTTGTCCAGGGTATACCATATATAGAGAGGGACAACATATAACACAACCAAGGTACAATCACTGTAATCCAGTGTGATGATTAATCACTGTCGAGTCGTACTCAAGGTTATGAAGTTACCAGCCACTCTTCAACTTAGTAAATCGCCAAGTTACTTACAATGAAATTAAATCGGTGGCTCATAGTGAAGTTAGTGTAGTATACCAGTAAACCCTGGCAACTTAATGTACCAGTTTACATTTAGTGTTGCATAGGAGGCACAGCCTCTAAGTAAAATAGTGAAGAGCCAAAACCCAGCATATGCAAAGTATATTTCATAATACATGGTATAATAGAGCAATCCATTTAACACATATAAGAGAAACTTAGTGAGAGGCTATAAAACAAGCACTGGTTTTCATCTCTTTCTTACGAAAACGAGACGAATATAACTTTTTCCAAAGCTCAGAGGAAACTTACATAACCTCTCACAATACAAATTCAGGACTAAATTGATACAGTTTCTCTTGTCCTGCACGACTGAAAATAGACGATATGTTATCTTAGGGACGAAGACGAAAATAGACGATATGTTATCTTAGGGACGAAGACGAAAATAGACGATATGTTATCTTAGGGACGAAGACGATAATAGACGATATGTTATCTTAGGGACGAAGACGAAAATAGACGATATGTTATCTTAGGGACGAAGACGAAAATAGACGATATGTTATCTTAGGGACGAAGACGAAAATAGACGATATGTTATCTTAGGGACGAAGACGAAAAATATATGGTAATGTTTACATGAAATATACAAGGGAGACAGAGCCCTAATTTGCATACTAAAATAACAACGTATTAAAATGAGAGATATGTCAGGCTGTTTAAGATAATTCTAACTTAAAGTAAAAGGTGTTAAACGTACAATTACAGCTCCTGCACTGTTGCAGATACTGTTAATATATGGGATCCTAAGCTATTACTGGGAGTTCTGAATATGTGATCCAAGACTATTACAGATACTGTTAATATAAGAAAACTAAAACTATTACAGATACTGAAAATAAACGACATTCAAGAAGACTCTTACATTATGGATACTTCTTGCTAGGTTATGTGATCCAAAACCATTAGGAACATTGCTAATTAATGGGATCCAAGATCGTCACAGACACTGCTAATATACACGATCTAAGACCACCAGGGTTACTACTAACATATACGAGGGGCTATCTAAAAGTTCCCGGACTCGCAGTTTTCTCGTTCTTTTTAGGTTAAATAGGGCGGCGGGGTAGATCACGCTGTACAGTACACTTTCTGGAGTAAGTTGTCGAGTTTCAATGCGATCGGTTATTTCTTAGAGGTTAGATGGGCATTTTCTGTTGAGTTGTCAGGGCATTTTTGCCGTTCGTTGTTTTTTTTTTTTGAATAACAGAACGGAATCTTTAACAACGTGTGTGTGTGTGTGTGTGTGTGTGTGTGTGTATGTGTGTGTGTGTGTGTGTGTGTGTGTGTGTGTGTGTGTGTACTCACCTAGTTGTGGTTGCGGGGGTCGAGTCACAGCTCCTGGCCCCGCCTCTTCAACTGGCCGCTACCCGGTCACTCTTCCCGTGTGTGTGTGTGTGTGTGTGTGTGTGTGTGTGTGTGTGTGTGTGTGTGTGTACTCACCTAATTGTACTCACCTAATTGTGGTTGCAGGGGTCGAGACTCAGCTCCTGGCCCCGCCTCTTCACTGATCGCTACTGGATCCTCTCTCTCTCTGCTTCCTGAGCTTTGTCATACCTCTTCTTAAAACTATGTATGGTTCCTGCCTCCACTACTTCACTTGCTAGGCTATTCCACTTGCTGACAACTCTATGACTGAAGAAATACTTCCTAACGTCCCTGTGACTCGTCTGAGTCTTCAGCTTCCAGTTGTGACCCCTTGTCCCTGTGTCCCCTCTCTGGAACATCCTATCTCTGTCCACCTTGTCTATTCCCCGCAGTATCTTGTATGTCGTTATCATGTCTCCCCTGACCCTTCTGTCCTCCAGTGTCGTCAGTCCGATTTCCCTTAACCTTTCCTCGTACGACATTCCCTTGAGCTCTGGGACTAGCCTTGTTGCAAACCTTTGTACTTTCTCTAACTTCTTGACGTGCTTGACCAGGTGTGGGTTCCAGACTGGTGCTGCATACTCCAGTATGGGTCTAACATACACAGTGTACAGTGTCTTGAACGATTCCTTATTAAGGTATCGGAACGCTATTCTCAGGTTTGCCAGGCGCCCGTATGCTGCAGCGGTTATTTGGTTGATGTGTGCCTCCGGTGATGTGCTCGGTGTTATGGTCACCCCAAGGTCTTTCTCCCTGAGTGAGGTCTGTAGTCTTTGTCCACCTAGCCTATATTCTGTCTGCGGTCTTCTTTGTCCCTCCCCAATCTTCATGACTTTGCATTTGGCTGGATTGAATTCGAGGAGCCAGTTACTGGACCACATGTCCAGCCTCTCCAGGTCTCTTTGCAGTCCTGCCTCATCCTCGTCCGATTTAATTCTTCTCATCAACTTCACGTCATCTGCGAACAGGGACACTTCAGAGTCTATTCCTTCCATCATGTCGTTCACATATATCAAAAATAGCACTGGTCCTAGAACTGACCCCTGTGGGACCCCGCTCGTAACAGGCGCCCACTGTGATACCTCTTCACGTACCATGACTCGTTGCTGCCTCCCTGTCAGGTATTCCCTTATCCATTGCAGTGCCCTTCCTTTTACGTGTGCCTGATCCTCCAGCTTCTGCACTAATCTCTTGTGGGGAACTGTGTGTGTGTGTGTGTAATTCTGTTTCAAGCTGGGAAAAACGGCTAGTAAACTCAAAGAAGGACGAACGTCAGCTGAGGACGAACGTCAGCTGAGGAGGACGAACGTCAGTTGATGAGCGTCAGTTGAGGATGATGAACACGCTGGTCATACATCAGCCTCACACCAACATGTTAAGGACACTACCAGAGTGAGAGGGGAGGATGAACCAGCAAGATTGGACCTTGTGTTCACCCTGGGCAGCTCAGACATTGAGGACATCAAGTATTAGAGTCCCCTAGGAGCTAGCGACCACGTGGTTCTGTGCTTTGAATACATAGTCATGGACGGGTTTCCCTGTCATATTTCGACGATTTGGAGCAGTTAGAACACTTTTCAGACAAACCTGACTTTTTAGCTAAAATTCGTGGATTTTCAAAGTTTTTTATCAGAATTACTAATGGAATTGAAATTTTCGAGCATTTTCAACATTTTAAAGTATATTACATATTTTTCAAAAAGCCCATAAAATTTCGAAGAAATTCAAAAATAATTTTGAATATTACGCCATTATTATAGTCATGGGAGAGCGCTAAACCCGTAGGGATTACACAGCTGCTGTTGGGGGGAGGGGATAGACGGTATTCAGGGCCAATTCAGGGAACTGGAGTAGAGATGCAATTCCCTAGATCAAGAGCCCCTCGCCAGCGTCAAGGACCCTCCCATGACGGGGTCACGAACCCCAACATTGAAAGATATAGGAAAATCATTCAGGATGATCGACGTCACAGCATCCAGGAAATTTTAAGTACTGTGGGAATTTCATATTGCGAATTTCAACATAATGTGTTTACCTGGAGAGAGTTCCGGGGGTCAACGCCCCCGCGCACCCGGTCTGTGACCAGGCCTCCTGGTGGATCAGAGCCTGATCAACCAGGCTGTTGCTGCTATCAGGGGATATGAGAAAAATCCTCATTATGAAAATTACATTTTAAGTAGAAACTTTAATAACGGCAATAAACAAAAAGTTGGAATATCTTAAGAAGCAAAACTTTATTATTATTAATAAAATATAAATGACTAATTAAGATCGTAATTACTCTTAACCTGAGGGGTTAATATATCTAAATAACCAGTGTTGAAATGCCCGAAATACCCCGCCATGGTAGTTACTTTCTTTGTACTTAACAAATCAAAAATGTAATTACACATTGTTACCTTTGCAAAGAAATAAAATATTTAATCTTTTAAGAGTGGCGGTGGTAGTGTGGAAAGATAGAAATCTCCGGGAAGTAGTTAAGACACTTGATGACAGTGACAAGGAGAGGAGTCACTGGTAGACGCTGTTTGGCTGTGGTTGACGCCCAGGTGCTTATAAGTAGATGATTATTACTTGATCGTGAGTCCATTCAAGTATTTTCCCTCCACACTATGAGGAATAATATAAACTACACTAGCAACAACGCTGTGTGGCGAGTGAGAGGACAGGCCTCTCTAGTACCATGTACTTAATCTCCGTACAGTGGCTCAGGCGCACTCACTTCTGGCCAAACAATTACGGTAGGCTTGAGGAATATAAAAAGAAAATCATTAAAATTACGAACGGGAGGTAATGGCTGAGGGCCAAAACCATAACCGAATATTAATTGTATCATCCGTACATATGAACATTACCATCCCCAATGAATAACAAAATACGTCTTACCAGAGTAAGTGTGAATCCGTAGTGAAGTGAATTCCAACTGAGGCTCAGTTTACAAAGAATCCAGAGGGCGTCACAGGCGGGAACTTCCCTACTCTGGCAAACGATCACTTCCCACCAGACTCAAACAACCTTCAAATTTTTCATTACATGGCGGGTGCCTGCAAAATTTTTGCCCTGCTTGCTGACTCAAGACCTGAAAGACCATCGTTTTCTGGCTCAAAATAACACTGTTATCGTCCCTAACAGGGGGACTCTCTCGCCCCCTTTCTATCCTGTTTGGTCATCAAGGAAGTCACAGAAGCACTCTCCAGTGAGCTCAATATCTGGTTCCTGGATGATGGTACCCTAGCTGGCACAACAGAATCTCTCCTAGAGGACATCAGAAAAGTTAAAGACATGGGAGAAAGCCTGGGCCTTTCTTTAAACCCCACCAAATGTGAAATAGTTTCTACCAATCGACAGATGATCCAGAATATTTGTGTTGTTTTACCAGGAGCACGAGCCATTGATTCAGCCAATAAATAGCACTCTCCTTGCTGCTCCTCTTGGGTCCAATGCCATCGATCTGATCCTAGAAAAAAAAGTCTCAGACCTCCGGACGATGGAAGGCAGGATGAAAGACATTGACACACATGATGCCTTCTACCTACTCACCAGGTGCCTGTAAATCCCAAAACTTACCTACTTTCTGAGATGCTCCCCAGCCTTCAGCAGTCCGAAACTCCAGGAATATGACTCTCCTTAAGACCATGCTAGAGAGTGTATTGAATCTTTCCCTTGAAGATGGACAGTGGTTACAAGTCTCACTTCCGGTCAGGCTCGGGGGGCTGGGAGTACGCAGATCCTCCCAGATTGCTCTACCAGCTTTCCTATCCTCTTCCATAGCATCAAACGAGCTGATAAGACAAATTCTTCCTGACAATCACAGTGACTCAGCAAGAATACAGGACCATAACTATGCCAGTGTCATCACTGAAAGGAAGACTCTTGCTGCTCCAGCACCAAACCCTAGTGCAGCACTGGCTCACAAACAGTCAAGCTGGGATGGCCCGATCGCTGAAAAGGTGCTTGCCAACATGCTCAGGGCTGTAACATCAGACAGGGAGACCGCTCGTCTCCAGGCTGTGAGCGCACATCACTCCGGGGACTTCCTCCAAACAGTTCCCATATCGGCAATGGGAACACGCCTCGACCCTAAGACCCTCCGTATTGCAGTGGCTCTGCACCTTGCTGCCCCAATTCACACGGGATATACGTGTATTTGCGGCGAAGCGCAAGCCGACTAATATGATCTACATGATCTTAACTGTTCCAAAACCAAGGGCTGGCATGCAAGACACAATGAGGTCAACATAAAGAGAACCCTTGCTACAGCTGGATGCCCAGCCGAGAGGGAGCCCCGATCACTAGCAGCCAACAATACCCACAACCCAGCAAACCACCCAGACGGGATCACCATCTATCCTTGGAAGAATGGCAAGCTCTTAGCATGGGACTATACCTGTGTGTCCACACTGGCTGACATCTATATCCATCACAGTGTCGGGCGACAGGAAGGAGCTGCTGACCACAGGGAGGAGTACAAGATCAGCAAGTACAGGGACATAAGTCAACAGTATCAATTTGTCCCAGTGGAATCAGAGACCTTGGGATCATGAGGAAAAAATGCCACACGTTTCCTTAAAGAATTGGGTTCCAGACTAATTGACACCACCAGGGACGCAAAGTCAGCCGCTTTCATGTTCCAGCGCCTCAGCGTGGCCATCCAGAGGGGAAATGCTTGCTGCATACTTGGCTCGCGTCCGGTTTCGGAGGAGCTAGAGGAAATTCATAATCTTTAATATATTGTACCATTGTATTCATGATTGTGTTTTGTGTAAATGTATTTTGTCTACTAATAAATTTTCCCTTAGAATATAAAATATAGGGGGTGGTAGGAGACGAAAATATTCAAACAGCTCCGGGGAGAACCTTGAGTTTTCCCGGAGGTACGTTTATTGTCTTCTCTGAGGATGAGGGTCCCCAGTCCAGCCATAGAGGTGGTACCTCCATATATGTATATATATATATATATATATTTATATATATATATATATATATATATATATATATATATATATATATGTGTGTGTGTGTGTGTGTGTGTGTGTGTGTGTGTGTGTGTGTGTGTGTGTGTGTGTGTGTGTGTGTGTGTGTGTGTGTGTGTGTGTGTGTGAGAGAGAGAGAGAGAGAGAGAGATTGGAAATTTAACACAATTTGCATTTTAAATACTGAGGACCAAAATTAACTCACTAGACCACAGAACTGGTGAGGGTCGAACCCAAGGCAATCGACACCTGAGACTCACATACAGGCGGTTCGTTTGTAGTCGTGTTACTGCGATTCCCTGAGTCTTAGCAACCTAACCTCACTAACGACAGCACAAAAAAAAATCCTTATAAGTTACCTGCCTAAACTATCAGGCAATATTTAACATTAAATATATGTATATATTTAGTGATTTCCAGTATAACTTTCGAGGAGTTATCCTAATAACGAACTTACTCACAATGTGTTTGTCAAAACTATGGCTACGCTATAAGCTAGCTCGCATGCTCTGCCTAATAAACCACAGTAGATAAGACCCTTGACTCAGGATAAGACTCCATGGTATCAGAATATAAGACCCTTGATTTAGACTTAGACTCCATAGCATCAACTGTGGACAATGTTGCCTCACGTCAGCTCGCCAGAAGAGTCGCCTAGTCAACGGCTCATACCTGAGCCAGTAAATTAATATCTAAGAGTCTTGCCAGTTTATTTTATAATCGGTAATTGTGGTTATCATAATGTTATATCATAGAGATTAAATCTTATGTAGATAAGAAGCCTCCTCGTCTGCTGATTACCGGTCGTTGGAGAGGAAGATTGGAATATTAATTTGGTTTTTGTCAAGGAAAGGCTTGCCAGATAATCCACGAGAAGAGAGTTTGCAGCATCCATTTCGAGGCTTCTAGGTCTTGGAGGGGCTGGCCACGCAATAACATGCGGTCAACCATAATTTTTGCCCCTAGTGAGTAACAACCATTGTATGGGAGCTGAGAGGAGGTGCAGGAGGAAGAGGGGGGTTTGAGTTAGGCGGAGGGAAGGAGGTGGAGCGGCCGGAGGGAAATGGAAAGGGTAACCCAGTCATTGATTCAAAGGATGACTTGTTAGTGTAGAGTGTGCCAGTGTTACACATGTGTCCCTTCCATCCCCTACTACCTATCTTTCCATTCCTGGCTAACTACCCTTTCGTCCTTTACTATCTGCCCTTCTGTCCCTTGCTAATTATTCTTCCATCCCTAACTATCCAGCCTCTCGTCATTTACTCCCTACTCTCTCTCTCTTCCTCCACGTTTATAGCTCTTTTGCCTGTCCTACTAACCTTCACACAAGCCTTAGCAATATATATATATATATATATATATATATATATATATATATATATATATATATATATATATATATATATATATATATATATATATATATGTCGTGCCGAATAGGCAGAACTTGCGATCTTGGCTTAAATAGCAACGCTCATCTTGCCATAAAGGACAAGTGAAAATTTGTATATGCAATAATTTCGCCAAAATCATTCTGAACCTAACGAAAAAAAATATATTTCACTGTGTTTGTTTAGTATTAAATTATTGTAAACAAATCTAAAATATGTTTAGTTGGGTTAGGCTAAAATAAATTGTTTTTGTTATGATAAGGTTAGGTAAGTTTTCTAAGATTCTTTTGGTGCAAAATTATAAATTTTTACATCAACATTAATGAAAGCAATATATCTTTAAACGTATATGAGAAAATTTCAGAAAGGACTAAATTTTAAATGAGTTCTTGCTAATTGACCAGTTTTACATATTCGGCACGACATATATATATATATATATATACATATATATATATATATATATATATATATATATATATATATATATATATATATATATATATATATATATATCTTTCTCCTCCCTATTTTCTTCCTATCCCTTCGTTACTGTTATTTTATTGTATGTCAGTCACACGAAGGATAGTTAGTCACATTAACCAACTCAGGTTGATCCGGATCCTTGTTGCTGGTGAAGGGCTCTTGATCCTCAGAGCTTGAGATGCATCTACCTTCCTTGGATCAAATTTAATTACCACCCATTCTTCACGCACTGTATGACACTTCCTAGTTAAGCGCATTCTCGTACTTATTTTAATAATAATAATGATAATAATAATAATATATGATAATAACATAATATAACATAATAATAATAATAATAATAATAATAATAATAATAATAATAATAATAATAATAATAATAATACCAATAATGATAATTCCCGGGTAACTACACAACAAACAGCTCCACAAACCAACGAAAGTTAAACGTTCTTAAAGATGGTAATTCAGATAGCATTAACAAATTATAAGAGAAGGCAGGTTGTAATGTAATTCGTGACCCTATGTAATTGGCAGTGTAGGGGGGACGGGGGGAGGAGGAGGAGGAGGAGGAGGGAGAATGAGGGTAAAGATGGGGAGAATATGGCAGGTGGAAGGGACAGAGAGACAGGTGGTGTGGAAGGGGTAGAGAGACAGGTGGTGTGGAAAGGGTAGAGAGACAGGTGGTGTGGGTAAACACTTGTCATATTAATTCTCTTTATTGTAGGTTTTTTTTCCCTCACATCTGTTTAATAAAGTTATTTAGTAATGCACACACATTATATATATAGGCTAAATTAAATTACGCTCCTTATAATAAGGTTAGGTAAGTTTTCTAAGGTTCTTTTGGTAAAAAATATTTTTTTACATTAACATAAATGAAAAAATACGTCTTTAAACCTATAAGAGAAAATATTAGAAAGAAATTAATTTTATATGAGTTCTTCCTAATTGGCCAGTTTTACCTATTCGGTACGACATTTTATATATATAAGCACATGCATACATATAAACACAATATGCTTAAAGAATAAATGTTAATTTCTGAATTATATCTATCTCTCATTGCCTGCCTCACACACACTCTCTCTCTCTCTCTCTCTCTCTCTCTCTCTCTCTCTCTCTCTCTCTCTCTCTCTCTCTCTCTCTCTCTCTCTTTCTCTCTCTCTCTCTCTCATTCATTCATCCGCATATTTTATAATTTGGCTGTTCAAGATGTCTACCATTTATAGGGCAGATAACTATGAACGTGTGGATCATGGGAGATAAATCAGTATGGCTGGACGCGGCAGGTTGAAGCTGCTAGCTATAAAAATAGCAAATGTTTGTCTAAATAACCACCTGGGAAGAAATGTCTGTGCTGCCTCGCTATTGTTGTGTCTGTATGTTCCTGTCCTTGTGGTGGCTGTGTTTGTCTTTATGTCCCTGTCTGGAGGTCTGTTTTTCAATGTCTACCTTTCTCTCTGTCTGTGTCTCTGTCTTTATTTCTCGATTTCTATTTGTATGTCTGAAGGAGTCTCCGGGACAATTAGTCCCTGTCTGCATTTCTCCCACTTTCCCTTCCCTTCTTCCCTCTATTTCTCTCCCCTCCTGTTCTTGCCTACTTACAAGTACCTCTCACGCTGACCAGTGATTTATGTATTTGCACGAGTTAGGTACCTTTGATATCGCTGGCAATTATTTACCATGACTGGACCACGTAAGGTTGTACGATTATCTTAGGGTTTACAACAACTATGATCACCAGCGGCTATTTGTGATGTTTTATGAGCAAACACTTTCTGCGAGTCAGGACGTGCTTCGGAGGGTGATTTGTGGACATGTGTATGCAATTTTGTTTTCTTGATTTTACGTTACGTGGTAATTGAAAGATTGAAAATGGGGTGGGGCATGGAAGATAGTGGTAATTATTTATCTGTAACAGGTGCGAGTGATTGAGTATGCAAAATATTGCGCCAGAACAATAAAAAAACTGTAACCCTAATTTTTAAAGAGGTTGACTGGTAAGCCAGTGGAAGGCCTCGATCAGATGACGAAAAGCTCCAGTCTTAAGTCATCATATGACTTAAGACTCGCTTCCTAGACTTGTCTTGTTTCCTGACGAATCTTAGTTACTTATCGCGCCAGGAACGTAGTAACAAGGACCTCTTTCAACACCTAAAATCATTTCTCAGCTTGACACTCATAGTCCTTATTTAATATTTGTTATATGTGAAACTAACTAAAAGATATATTTGGCTTCTTTCATAATCGTATTTGATGATAAGTGATCAACTTTGTCACGAAGAAAAGAGATGACTTGAAATGAGGATTGCATATCTGCACGTGGCATATTTTTCCTAGTCAGTATCATAATTCAGTGATTACTTAGAATCAGAAATGATTAGTACAGTGACACCTACAACCAGTCACTGCTTGGTGCTGGGTTGTAGAATAATAGCTGCCAGATCAACCAGGCTGTGATGGATATGTGGGTCAGCGGGCCATTAGCAGTAACAGCCTGGTTAACCAGGCAAGCAACAGACAAGCCTGGCTTAAGCCCGGGCTCTGGGAGTAGAGAAAACTCTCGACACTCATCAGCGGTATATCAAAGGAACTATTTTGGTTTCCCTAGTCATGTCTGAATCTTCACCAAGTTGTACTGTCATCAAACCCTAACAAGTAGTTGACACCTTTCAACCCTAACTTGTATAAAATCAAGAGGACGAGAGCTATGTAAAGGGAAGGAAGAAACGGCAAACATCGGAAAAAGAAACAGCCGAAGAAGATAATATACAAAATGTTCGCTGGAGAAGCATAGAAACAGCGTTACAACTTCAGTAGACGCAGGGCAGGTGGATATGAGAACTCTCTTCAGGAACACTCAACAAGGAGTCGTTCAAGACTCTGTACACCGTATATGTCAACTACATGCCACTAGAATGTATTCTGTACATTAACGCAGGGAGAAGCAAGAGGACGTCCAGAGGCTGGCAACCAGTCACGGAGCCGGGGGGAAATAAACTATAAGGGGTACTAGAAGAGCCAAGGCATCTCTTGGGCTCGTTTGCTTGCCAAATAAAATACATTTTTCCTTTATCGCGGTTCTTATTTACCTACTTATTTAACAAATTTTAATTGCTTAATAACCTTATTAAAATCTTCGTTTTTTATACCTTACCTGCGATGTAGCACTTTCTTGTGCGGAGGCATGTACGCACTTACCTATGTACGCTCCCAAGCATGTACGGACACACGGCTGCAACTCGCTCAGATTTACGCTTGAGTATTTCTTCGGAGTCGCTGATGCACCTGGTAATTATTTCTCTATCGCGATATATGATAATGACATGTCTGGTGGGATGTAATTACCCGGATCGAGGTGGCTGGCGTTATGACTCTCACTGCAACCACTGCAGACCTTGCGTCACCTCCCAGGAAGCCTTACAGCCTCGAACTCACTTACCGTGAGTTCGATCATCACCCATACCGTGGCTTACGTCTATCCCTGCCATCGAAACACCTCAAAAAATATTCTTATACCCCACCCAGGCATCAAAACATTTAAAGACCAATATTGAGATGTTTAGGGGCTCCAAACATACTCTCCAAGCCTAAACATTATTAAGGTATTTATATTTCCTTCTCGAATCTAGAGATATCCTTTAAAACGTTCGTGCACCCACCTCAAGTCTCGAAAGAAGATGTTTCGAGACTTGAGGTGGGTACACGAAGCCTCGAAACATCTCCAAAGAGGAAATACATTTTACCCAAACATCAGTGTAATACAACTATTAACTATATCATCAATTTCTCATTTTCTTATTTCCATTTGACTTATATTTTCTAACATATTAAGCTCGTATACACTTTATTTGTCATTATAAATCATAATAATCATTACATTAATTACTATAATCATTATATAGATTTCATTAATTTGCTAGTGTGTAGTTATAATGATTTAGATACAATTTAGACTCTTCTTCTTTTATTTACAATTTTTTCTAGAGTCATCATTACTGTACACGTCTATAATTAATGTCTATAATCCGTAACATTATTTACCTCCCGTATTATCACTATTGGTTCCGCTCCTTCTAACTAAGTTATTAGTCAGGTAAATACGAAGTATTTGTAAAACATAGGAATTAGTCTGTAATATACATCTATTATGTATCCCCGAAGTAGATTAAGTTCGTATTATTACTTTCATTAGGAAGGAAGGGAAGGAGTTAGGGAAGGAGGGAGTTAGGGAAGGAGGTAGTTAGGGAAGGAGGGAGTTAGGGAAGGAGGGAGTCAGGGAAGGAGGGAGTTAGGGTAGGAGGGAGTTAGGGAAGGAGGGAGTTAGGGTAGGAGGGAGTTAGGGTAGGAGGGAGTTAGGGAAGGAGGGAGTTAGGGAAGGAGGGAGTTAGGGAAGGAGGGAGTTAGGGAAGGAGGGAGTTAGGGTAGGAGGGAGTTAGGGTAGGAGGGAGTTAGGGTAGGAGGGAGTTAGGGAAGGAGGGAGTTAGGGTAGGAGGGAGTTAGGGAAGGAGGGAGTTAGGGAAGGAGGGAGTTAGGGAAGGAGGGAGTTAGGGTAGGAGGGAGTTAGGGTAGGAGGGAGTTAGGGTAGGAGGGAGTTAGGGAAGGAGGGAGTTAGGGAAGGAGGGAGTCAGGGAAGGAGGGAGTTAGAGAAGGAGGGAGTTAGGGAAGGAGGGAGTTAGGGAAGGAGGGAGTTAGAGAAGGAGGGAGTTAGGGAAGGAGGGAGTTAGGGAAGGAGGGAGTTAGAGAAGGAGGGAGTTAGGGAAGGAGGGAGTTAGGGAAGGAGGGAGTTAGGGAAGGAGGGAGTTAGGGAAGGAGGGAGTTAGGGAAGGAGGGAGTTAGGGAAGGAGGGAGTTAGGGAAGGAGGGAGTTAGGGAAGGAGGGAGTTAGAGAAGGAGGGAGTTAGGGAAGGAGGGAGTTAGGGAAGGAGGGAGTTAGAGAAGGAGGGAGTTAGGGAAGGAGGGAGTTAGGGAAGGAGGGAGTTAGAGAAGGAGGGAGTTAGGGAAGGAGGGAGTTAGGGAAGGAGGGAGTTAGGGTAGGAGGGAGGTTACCTACATCTTAACTCACAGAACGAGGGCTTGGAGGTACTCCTTGACTTAAAGGAGCGAAGAACATTATTACAGATGCTATTGACTTTCAACTCCAATTGCTAGTGATTCAGTTCTAGTTATACCTTACACTCCACACCTGCTGCAGGTATCCCAGTTATACCTTACACTCCACACCTGCTGCAGGTATCCCAGTTATACCCTACACTTCACACCTTCTTCAGTATCTCCAGTTATATCCTACAGCCCACATCTGCTGCAGTATCCCCAGTTATAATCATTCTCATGGCAGTTATAATCATTCTCATGGCAGTTATAATCATTCTCATGGCAGTTTATAATCATTCTAATTCCAGTTTATAGCCATTCTCATGGGAGCTTATTATCATTCTCCTGGCAACTTATTATCACTCTCCTGGCAGCTTATTATCATTCTCCTGGCAGCTTATAATCATTCTCATGGCAACTTATAACCATTCTCATGGAAGCTTATTATTATTCTCCTGGCAACTTATTATCACTCTCCTGGCAGCTTATTATCATTCTCCTGGGAGCTTATGATCATTCGCATAGCAACTTATAATCATTCTCATGGCAGCTTATAATAATTCTCATGGCAGTTTATAATAATTCTCATGGCAGCTTATAATAATTCTCATGGAAGGATATAATCATTCTCATAGCTTGATTCTGGCACTGCTCTGGTTCCTTGAGTATTTTTTACCAAGCGATAAGAATATAACTTCATCAATAAATAACACTCCTGATATATGTAATTAAAATCATATATATACTATTATGTATTTCATTATCTTAAGACTTAAATAATTATGACAACAGTAAGTAGGTACCTGGGTGTCAGCAGACTGTTTTGGGCCGCATCCTGGGGGACAAGCTTAACCTAATTTGACCGAAGTGCTCTACATAGCCAGGGGCTTTCTATGTAGTATGTCAATGACGTCAGCTAGGTCCGTCATGAACTTGTAAAGATAAACATTATTATAACATTAAATAACACAAACATTCATCCACTAAAACATTCACATTTTAAGACACTCATTAATTTTTTCACTCTGCCTTGGCTCTTCTACCTTTCGTAACATTCACTGGTCACAAACACACGTTCCTCCTCTCTCTTCCTAATACGCTCATTAATCATCACAAACGTTAACCCCCCTTTTCCTCATTACTTTTTAAGACATTCATTAATCGTCACAAACATTCGCCTCGTTAATCTTCAATAAAATCTCACTGGCTCATTAAACACTAATGACTCCCGGACGCTGCCACCTCGTCCTCGCTGCCTGGCTAATCACCTCCTAATCGATGGGTTATCTGTAATTGGCCATTAATTTTCAAAGCCCACATTATTACAAGGGTTCTTCACACTTTGCTAACAATGCAGTAATTAGTGCACCGAGACTCACCCGTCTATGGAAAGGCAACATTTTTACGATTATAATTTACGCTTCTGCATTCAGGAGGAAGTGCTAAGTCCGTAGTGGTCACTGAACGTCGTGGGAATTGGAGGTAGTCACGAGTGATCCAAAGGATGGGTGACACCAAATCCTTGGATCAAGAACCCGTCATCGGTCTCAAGGTACCTCATCATCGAATAGACTGATGCAGTTTTCAAATGGTTAACAGTAATTGTTTTGCAAGATGTTTGTTACTGTCTTTCTGGAGGAAATGTATGTCATAGCTGTCACAGCTGAAAAAAAAATCTGTGGATCTGTTTGGATTATGTGATCCAGAGGTAAAAAAACATCCATGACCTAAAGAAAACACCAGAAAAACTAAATTTTGGAATTTTAAGAATCCATTTTCGTTATTGCCGAGTCTCTGTTTAAAGGTCATTCCAACTGTTTACCCTTAAGGTCCTTTAATAAGGATGCGCTGCTGCTAGTGAAGGATCTTGATTCAAGGAATGTGAACTCACTTGCCCTCCATTAATCAAGCCTGATTACCACCCATTCTTCAAGTGCTCTATGACCCATACGGTTTTAGTGGTAACCTGAGATGTTATCCCTACGTTTCGGAGCGAGCTCCTCTTCCAGCTCGGGAGAGGAGCTCTTTATCCGAGTAACTGAAGCAATTCACCTACCCTTGGATCAAACCCGATTTCTTCTCATGCGATGTGTGCCCCTACTAGTTTAACGCTTTTCCATAATAATAATAATAATAATAATAATAATAATAATAATAATAATAATAATAATAATAATAATAATAATAATAATAATTATTATTATTATTATTATTATTATTATTATTATTATTATTATTATGTGAATTGGTAATACCCACTGGGCTCTATCCTCCGTTTACTACTAGAGAAAAAGAGAGAGAGAGACCCCACAGAGATCAAGAAGAGCCGAGGTATATACCCGGAGAGGCAATGGGTTGCACGTATTTATGTAAATACGGGTAAAGATAAATTTCCCTTGGAATAATAACAGGATTTAAGACTGTAATTACGAGCAATTACCAATTAGTTAGAGAGATGGTCATTGCTGACAAATGCTCAGGAGTGCTTCTTTCTTCACGGTCTTTGCATCTGCTGCCAAGCTTACCAGTAGACAGTTCCGGAGGGGGAATCATTGCCCCCCTCCCCGCGGTTCGGTTCCAGAGCAGGCCTCCCAGTTGACGGAGTGATCAGTTATGCTGTTGGTGCTGGCTGCACGCTGTTCACCATGTGCCTCACAGCCAGGCTGATCAGGAAATAACTTGTGGAACTTATTAAGCTCTTTGTTGAAGTGAGCCAAGGGTCTTTTGTTAATTCTCCTTATGTATAAATGAAAAGTTGTATTGATAAAGACACAAACAGCAGGCTGTATCAAATCTGAAAGAGGTAAACAATGGCAAAAGCCGACAAGTGGGAATAAAGACGCTGGTAGCCGAGAAATCTTTTAACACTTCCTATGCTAGCAGTATCTGACAGAACATACCTGGTGCTACCACAATTTAGAGTCGGGAGAAAGGAGCATAGTCAAGTGAACACAAGAGATTAAATAAATATTATAAAAAAAAAAAAAATCTGGCAGTAAGCTTGCTGGCCCAGGCTAAGTAGATCTTGAGGTATGTTGAAGTTAGTAGAAGTGACAGTAATAACTGGAAGTTATAATCATTATACCTGATTAAATATCTGCATAGCAAAAGGTTCTGATAGATGGAATCTGCCTTAGTTCTGTGTTGTTATCATGAGAACAATTCATATTTTCTCTTGTGTTTTTTACTTCATTTATTACGAATTTTGAATCAGAAAATCTCATCAGATGTCTTTGCGAATGTCTATGTTTGACGCGCGTATTGTTCCTGTTATCAGCTTGGGCTGCGTATGAATGACTCGTTTACTTAAGCTTTTGATGACTCCTGCGTAAATTTTGTTCCATCAAACTCGTGGGATTTCACAGGATACGCTGAATGTGTACCCACAATAAGCACAGATTCATTTCTCTATATACAGTGATCCTTTGTCTAGGATGTGATGCTCCAAAGAGACATGATAACTCTGAGATGCATACCTGACCATTGTTCCCTCAGCATCCCTGCCTCCCCCGCCCTACCAGTGTCTCATTTAACAGTCATTCACGTCAGAGCAGCAGCTCTCAGGCCATTGCGGCTGGTCGTCACCCACTTTAGGGTCACGTTAGAGGTTCGAGGCGACCACACGGCCTTTGTTCATAGATTCTGTCGTATTTTATGGTGTGTGGTGAGAGGGGGAGGAAGAAGAGGCTTCATTCTCCTCCAGTTTATTACGCTACAAAGTGGCCGCCGTGCAGAGTGTCAACTTTAACATGTTTGGTGACACGCTTAGCACAGTGCTCGTGTCTAAGGCAGAGACTCACCAGACAGCTAACACTCCAGCCATCTTTTATTCAATGAGACTTTGTGTTATTGTCTGCTCTCACTTCCTAGAATATCCGGGACAAGCAGTTGAGGTATATATGAAGATCACTTGCCCTTAATTATATTGGTTTTATTCGGCATTTTCCTGTAGGCTGCTTTTTGAAGAACTCGTTTGTATACGCAGACTAGTTCCCCGAATGTTTTGAAAGACACACTCTCAAACATCTCAGTATTGTTCACCTTTATTAGGCGACAATGTTTACACAATGTTGGATTGTATGTGTGAATCTATTTGTGTGTAAGTTATACGGCTTATATATGCATATATACATGGATACTTATGGATACTTAAACAACCACGTGAAAAATGAAACAACAAATCCATGAAGGATAAAAGTTAAAGAAACGCGACTGGAACAATTAACCACAAATTAGAGATAAATCTTTAGACTGACCTGACATTAACTGTCTCTTTATCTCTTCAATTGATCTGATTTCTTTTCTCTCTCTCTCTCTCTCTCTCTCTCTCTCTCTCTCTCTCTCTCTCTCTCTCTCTCTCTCTCTCTCACTAACGATTTGATAATGGTTCAGGCTGGTCCTGAGCTTCGTCTGAAGATTAATCTCTAGCTTGTGTTTTAGTTTTGAAATAATAGATTCTAGAATAATAGATCCCTGGATAGACAGTGAGGTGGAAGTGTAATATATAAAGACATGGTCGTATAAGTTACATCAGTTATATGAACAATCTTAGCCGGACTTGAGTCCTGGAGGTGGGAAGCACAGTGTCTGCGTTCTGAAAGAAGAGGGGGGGGGGAAATGTTACTGTTTTTTAACTATAGTATCGGCTCGCCTAAGTCAAGACAATGATGGAGTGAGTGATGATGAAAGCATTTCTTCTTTTTCGGGTCACCCTGCCTCGGTGGAAGACGGC
>NC_091311.1:46100434-46207934 GCF_038502225.1 Cherax quadricarinatus
TCAATCACTGGTATTTGCTTGCAGGACGGCCATTATAGACCCGACCTGCTGCTCCGGGTATTAAGCAAGCAGGATAACGCCAAATTATGAAGAGCCTCGCTGGTTAATAATAATAGAGCTAGAGCTCATGCAGGAACCCTGATGATGATAAAAAGTTGAGGAGGAAGAGAACTTTCTCAATCGTACTGCAAATATTTTGTGTGCGAAGATAAAGCGTTGTGTACCATGAGAGAATGTGCACATGGTTGAGGGGTTGTGCACCATGACAGTACATGCACACAGTTGTTTCTGATTAGATGGTATCTATACACACACACATACACACACACACACACACACACACACACACACACACACACACACACACACACACACACACACACACACACACACACACACACACACACACACACACACAGAAACACACACTCGTCCTTCGCTTTTGTTACTTCCCTTCTCGTGGCTCAGCTGGTAGCGGTCTCAGTTCACACACCGATGGACAGGGATTCGATCTCCCGACGAGTGGAAAAATTGAGCAGTCTTCCTTACATCTTTCACTCCTGTTCACCTAGCAGTGAGATCTGAGCGTTAACCGACTGGTGTGAGTGGCATCCTGGGGGATAGGATTACGGCACCACAACGAAGATAAGACAGTCTGACGATAGGTTTTATTAGGTTATTCTGGATTATTACCCATTCTGCGTCAATCCGAAGAGAATACTGTTACTCCCCCGCTGTTCTTGTTACGTTACTGCGTGACTGTATTCTTATCTGCTAGATTATATAAGTAAATTACGTATATTATAACAGTCAAGTTCCTCTTCCTTCCATCCTCCTCTTCCTCTTTCCTTTGTCTTCTGTGTATAATTCTTCTTGTCCCAGCTCAGGAGACATCGAAATGTCTTTATAAATTATGTCCATTTATTCAGTGCATGGGATAGGTTCTTTTGAGAAAGGACAGTTCCCAAGTGATAGTAACTCCAGCTCTACTTAAATGAAATCTTTGAAATTATCGTAGATATGAGCCACTATATAACTATTATATAAAATAGGGTAGAGGTACACTGCTGATGTATTCAATTTTCCTAAATTAATATAAAATTTCTTCCATATTGAAGAATTCCCTGCCGGCCTTGTTACTCCCCTATAATATACATGTTAGGGCCAAGTCATTTTGCTGGCAGATTAACTTGCTATGTGTTGGCATGCATGTGGTCGTCATGTGGTCGTCATGTGGTCGTCATGTGGTGGTCAAGTCATTGCAGGTTACTCTAGCAGTCATGTATTGAACGTACGTTTATCATCTTTTCTAACTAGACACACGCTGCTCCACTAATCATTTTCAGCTAAAGATGGACTAAGTTAGTGGTGAGACACGGTCAGCCAAGCTGTTTGTGTCCCATCTTCATTGATGAGACGCTCAACCAAGCTGTTAGTGCCCAAACTTTGGTGATGACGCGGTCAACCAAGCTGTTAGTACCCTACCGTCGCCACTTGCAGGTTGTTCTCTGCTCGTAAAGCCGTCAAATGAATAATTAGTCGAAACCTAAAAAGATATAAACCCAAAACTGGAGCGTCGTCCAGTACACTGATGATAATTATTAAATGCTGGAATTTTGATTCATTTTCAGTTATAGACATACGAGTTTTTGTATCTGTGCATCCTGAGGCGGTAATTACCACACGATCTCTCAAAGTTGATCCCTCCGGCAGCCTCCCGTGGGAGAGAACAGTTGTATGTGCTGAGGTGTGTGTGTCACCAGCTCTTAAAACTCTCTACCAGACAAGTGTACGCGGTGAGTGGCCCTAACACACAGGTGTAGAATGCTACTTAGCTTCATGGGTCGGTTCACCAGTTACCGCAGCCAAAACTTACACGGATGGAATTCTCTAAGGGTTCACTTGTATTCACGAACCCTGCGGTGCTCTTCTCTTCTGGTGGTTTAAACTTCATTGATCTAACCCGATTACTTCCCATTCTTATGGTTCTGTATAACCCCTACCGGCTTAGCACTTCCTTGTGAATATACTAACAGTCACCAGTATGAATTTTCTAAGGACGTCTCGTCCGTATACCATGGACGGACTACGAGATGACTCCCTTACTTTCAATCAGTTCACCTGACCTGCCTTCTGCACGTCTCCTCACCTCACCTATTTTCTAACTGCTTGTCTGCTGCCTGTGTGTCTTCCCTTTACCTACGCCTGTGTGTAGCTTTGCCTGCAAGAAAGGAAATATGATGTCGTAAACCCGCGCCTGTGATTGATCACGCAAACAGCTCTGACTGCCCGTGTGTGACTGTTTGATTACATATTTGTGGTTACCTGTTTGTAGCTAGAGGATGAGCGCGTGTTCGGGGCGTCCTCTCTTCTATGTCAATACTCCATTAATTCATCACACCTGGGTGCCAGTGCTACCTATCTGCGTGTGCTGTGTCCTGGGAGTGCTACCTGCCTGCTTGTGCTGTGCCCTGAGAGTGCTACCTGCCTGCTTGTGCTGTGTCCTGAGAGTGCTACCTACCTGCTTGTGCTGTGTCCTGAGAGTGCTACCTACCTGCTTGTGCTGTGCCCTGAGAGTGCTACCTGCCTGCTTGTGCTGTGTCCTGAGAGTGCTACCTACCTGCTTGTGCTGTGCCCTGAGAGTGCTACCTGCCTGCTTGTGCTGTGTCCTGAGAGTGCTACCTCCCTGCTTGTGCTGTGTCCTGAGAGTGCTACCTACCTGCTTGTGCTGTGTCCTGAGAGTGCTACCTACCTGCTTGTGCTGTGCCCTGAGAGTGCTACCTGCCTGCTTGTGCTGTGTCCTGAGAGTGCTACCTCCCTGCTTGTGCTGTGTCCTGAGATTCCTACCTGCCTGCGTGTGCTGTGTCCTGAGAGTGCTACCTGCCTGCATGTGCTGTGTCCTGAGAGTGCATCCTGCCTGCGTGTGCTGTGACCTGAGAGTGCACCCTGGCTGCTTGTGCTGTGTCCTGAGAGTGCTACCTGCCTGCTTGTGCTGTGTCCTGAGATTCCTACCTGCCTGCGTGTGCTGTGTCCTGAGAGTGCTACCTCCCTGCTTGTGCTGTGTCCTGAGAGTGCATCCTGCCTGCGTGTGCTGTGACCTGAGAGTGCACCCTGGCTGCTTGTGCTGTGTCCTGAGAGTGCTACCTGCCTGCTTGTGCTGTGTCCTGAGATTCCTACCTGCCTGCGTGTGCTGTGTCCTGAGAGTGCTACCTGCCTGCATGTGCTGTGTCCTGAGAGTGCTACCTGCCTGCATGTGCTGTGTTCTGAGAGTGCTACCTACCTGCGTGTGATGTGTCCTGAGAGTGCTACTTGCCTGCTTGTGCTGTGTCCTGAGATTCCTACCTGCCTGCGTGTGCTGTGTCCTGAGAGTGCTACCTGCCTGCATGTGCTGTGTTCTGAGAGTGCTACCTACCTGCGTGTGATGTGTCCTGAGAGTGCTACTTGCCTGCTTGTGCTGTGTCCTGAGAGTGCTACCTGCCTGCTTGTGCTGTGTCCTGAGATTCCTACCTGCCTGTGTGTATTGTGTCCTGAGAGTGCTACCTGCCTGCGTGTGCTGTGTTCTGAGAGTGCTACCTACCTGCGTGTGATGTGTCCTGAGAGTGCTACCTGCCTGCTTATGCTGTGTCCTGAGATTCCTACCTGCCTGCTTGTGCTGTGTTCTGAGAGTGCTACCTACCTGCGTGTGATGTGTCCTGAGAGTGCTACTTGCCTGCTTGTGCTGTGTTCTGAGAGTGCTACCTGCCTGCTTGTGCTGTGTCCTGAGAGTGCTACCTACCTGCGTGTGATGTGTCCTGAAAGTGCTACCTGCCTGCTTGTGCTGTGTCCTGAGAGTGCTACCTACCTGCGTGTGATGTGTCCTGAAAGTGCTACCTGCCTGCTTGTGCTGTGTTCTGAGAGTGCTACCTACCTGCGTGTGATGTGTCCTGAAAGTGCTACTTGCCTGCTTGTGCTGTGTCCTGAGAGTGCTACCTGCCTGCTTGTGCTGTGTCCTGAGATTCCTACCTGCCTGTGTGTATTGTGTCCTGAGAGTGCTACCTGCCTGCGTGTGCTGTGTTCTGAGAGTGCTACCTACCTGCGTGTGATGTGTCCTGAGAGTGCTACCTGCCTGCTTATGCTGTGTCCTGAGATTCCTACCTGCCTGCTTGTGCTGTGTTCTGAGAGTGCTACCTACCTGCGTGTGATGTGTCCTGAGAGTGCTACTTGCCTGCTTGTGCTGTGTTCTGAGAGTGCTACCTGCCTGCTTGTGCTGTGTCCTGAGAGTGCTACCTACCTGCGTGTGATGTGTCCTGAAAGTGCTACCTGCCTGCTTGTGCTGTGTCCTGAGAGTGCTACCTACCTGCGTGTGATGTGTCCTGAAAGTGCTACCTGCCTGCTTGTGCTGTGTTCTGAGAGTGCTACCTACCTGCGTGTGATGTGTCCTGAAAGTGCTACCTGCCTGCTTGTGCTGTGTCCTGAGAGTGCTACTTGCCTGCTTGTGCTGTGTTCTGAGAGTGCTACTTGCCTGCTTGTGCTGTATCCTGAGAGTGCTACCTGCCTGCTTGTGCTGTGTTCTGAGAGTGCTACCTGCCTGCTTGTGCTGTATCCTGAAAGTGCTACCTGCCTGCTTGTGCTGTGTTCTGAGAGTGCTACCTGCCTGCTTGTGCTGTATCCTGAAAGTGCTACCTGCCTGCTTGTGCTGTGTTCTGAGAGTGCTACCTGCCTGCTTATGCTGTGTCCTGAGAGTGCTACTTACCTGCTTGTGCTGTGTCCTGAGAGTGCTACTTACCTGCTTGTGCTGTGTCCTGAGAGTGCTACCTTCTGACAAGGAGAGATTAGCATTAATCTCGTGTTTAGGGACTGAAATATTTTTGACTGGCGCTGTTGTGTATACTCAGTAGTTATGTATTTTTTTCGACTAGCACAAGACCAACTACATTACATTCCTGCTAAATTTCTGTACACACTTTTTTATATATGCATAGCCATACTTACAACAACTTACTACAGTCAGTACTAGCAGGAGAAGAGGAAGAGAGCCTTCTGTATATTTATTCTAGAAGTGGTAGAGTTTTCTGTCTCGGTATGGACTGAATGGTATTTCATTATGTATTTTCCTCATAGTTATGTACCACACGAACCCTGAAGAACTCCAGTGTACCGCATACCCCTGTGTAAACATATAGCCGAATATACACACGTACTCTCTTAAGAGTACGTGTACCGCCCTGTACCTTATGTTCTCCCATGTATCCCACGTAGCACCATGTTCACATGAACCTCATGTATCACACGATCCCCCATGTATACACGCATTTGGCGTGTGTACAAGGGGGTATGTGGTACTCAGCGTGATGACTAAAGCAACCAGCAGACCACCTTTCAGGGCACCAAATTATCCGCCTGGTGATGCACCTCAACGCCTATAATCTCCGTCAATGACCAGACCAATTCAATTCAGCCAATGACAGAAGCAATGGCCTTACAAACCACCAAGACAACTACCGATTGTACTACGGATGCTACCGTCACTACCACAACTGCGTTCACATAAGTAAGAGCTATCATGTACACTAACCACTACTACGTTAATCACCACTACTACTCCGACTAACATCCCGACGCCGTCTACGACTATCACTAACATACCGAAATCACTACACCACCACCACTATCTTGTTTATATATCACCAACACTTAGTCTGCCACCACAGTTACGTGGAACATTGTTCTACAAGGCTGCAAGGTCTGGGCTACGTGTTATTCTTCCAAGTTCTCCTGTTATTTTCTTCTGACACTGGTGAACAGTACTCTGCGACATACGGAAGGATTTTCCATCTATTTTCCTTGTTTCTAGATCAGTGTTTTGGCATCCAGTTTACACAAAACTTTTGCATCTGTGCCACATACACACACACACACACACCACACACACACACACACACACACACACACACACACACACGAGAGAGGGAGAGAGAGAGAGAGAGAGAGAGAGAGAGAGAGAGAGAGAGAGAGAGAGAGAGAGAGAGAGAGAGAGAGAGAGAGAGAGCGGGGAATCGAACCCGTAACACGCATATGATGGTTCTCCATCATTCTACCTACAAGGCTATTACGGCAACTTAAGTACTGAATTCTTCAACCAGTCACTGTAAGTTTGGTAAAGTTAACCTGACCACCAACTGCAGTGATGTAAATTTTAACTGGAAGTTCACCGTACCATCACATTGGCTTATATTTTCTTCTTTTAATGTTTTTAGGTATTTTCTCCTGCTTCCCTAAATGTTTAATGTTAGTGGTTTATTTATTGGTAGTCTTGTTAAGGACGTATACAGGAAGCCAGAAGTCCTGGACTGGTATAGTTCCAGGCGTATTTGAGTTGCTGGAAAATAAATACCGAGGTACTCTCTCGACTGGGCACTGGACTATAGCAATACTTCTTGTGATGATTTTCTAGACCTAAGTGTATTTACCTTGCTATTCATTAGAACCTTCACAGTTGAACCCAAGCAGACACACTGGTCACTCACTAACACTAGTACCGGCTGTGGTTCTCAAGGCGGTGACCCACTTCACTCTAGGCTGCAGGTGAGTCAGAACTCCGCAGTCTTCACCAACTTACACAATCTGAGCCAATGCCTATCAGTAGGTTTAATCTTGGAAAATGAGAACTGCTGAGAGAGAACTTCTAACATTTAGCAGATTACTTCTACATTAATGGCGACAAAATTTTTTCTTAATATGAAAACATTGAATTATATACATAATTTTGTTAAAGCGTTTAATTTTGCAATTAATATCGGCAATTTATTATGAAAAAGCGCCATTTTCTTTTCTGAGACGGCTGGGGCATCTCCAACAAGACCTTTTGAAAAATCCATTAGCTTGAAAAGAGTCTCAGAACAATAGGCGAAATATACGAGTATTTCATTTTTAATTCTATTTTACAACGTCGATTTTGATTAAAGAAAAATATCTCAATAGCTGTCCTGTTTGTCGATATCATAATATTCGTGTCCAGAGGCTAAAACAATTCAGCCGCATTAACAAGTGATTATATAATTTTTTGGGGACGTAGTTAAAATGAACGTGTCAGGTGAAGAACGTATTGAATATATGCAAGGAATGGAAGCAGAAAATCATTTGTACACTAACAGTCACTAATACCTTTAGAAAATGGGATAAAGTCAACTCGTAGTGTATATACACTGAAGGATGCATACATTTTGATGTATATACACAAAGTTAAACATCTTTCTTTGTATATAAACTGAGACATCAAATTCTTAGTGTTTTTATAGAATGATATGTGCGCATATCCCTGTTTTCATACCTAGGAATACACAGTTTACATACGCTGAGAGGTGCATACCTTTCAGTGTATATATACCGAGAGATATAGACCTCTTAGTGGATATACTCTCTGAGTTGTATGCATCTAGTGGATATACACTAAGAGATACATACTTCAGGAACAATATTTGATCAATGTATGTTTCGTGGGCCGAGTTACAGTTGCGAAAGAGAGATTACGTGCAGCATAGCATTGGTAATGATTACAGTCACTACTGGTAATGACTACATTCACTACTGGCACTGATAATTACACGCAGATCAATCCTAGTAATGACGCGAAAGATTCAAACATCTCTAATTAGCCACCGCCATTAGAGGTACTGCCAACCCCATCACTAATAAAACCACCACAACCACCACCATCCCCAACCTGACATCAGGACAACCCTAAGGTAGAGTCAGCTACTGTCTTGAGGACCTCACCTCCACAACTCCTGGCTACCATATATTTGGTTAAGACACAAATATGAGGCAAAAGACTAATGAAACATTTATTACAACTACATTTCGCTCTCCTGGAGTTTCATCAAGCCAAGGATAAAGCTCCGGGAGAAACGTAACCGAAATATATATTCCTCGTAAATTGGTCTTGAGTCATCTTCGTCTTATCTAATATTTTATCAGTAATTTTGTCAATGTTTATACAGACGTTTTTTCACGTCAAACGTCGTTCCATTAAATGTTTTGTTCTTCATTCGTGTCTACTTCAACCCTTCTGTCACCAATATGTCATCACATTGTTCGAGGCCAAGAGGCTGAACACTTTTTCAAAGCTGAGGGACTAACCACCTCATAATTGTTTTTCAAGGCTGAGGGACTGACCACTTCTTATTTACCTCTCCAGTGCTTCTTCTGTCTCTAGTGTTTAGTCATCTCTGTTCGACTGGAGAAGCCTGCTGAGCATACGAAATGTACACCATCAATATAGTGGACCTGGCTGTCAAAACCATTTTTTTTTTATATCTGTAGTGGGTTGATAAAGCCAACAGTGGACGAAACGTTTTCTTAATAGAGTTACCTAACGTTTTGCACATGTATTTCCTTCAGACATTTGTCGGGATTATGTATCTTATTCGGAGCACCGCCATCATCACTGACACCACCACCATCACCGAGCACCGCCATCATCACTGACACCACCACCATCACCGAGCACCGCCATCATCACTGACACCACCACCATCACCGAGCACCGCCATCATCACTGACACCACCACCATCACCGAGCACCGCCATCATCACTGACACCACCACCATCACCGAGCACCGCCATCATCACTGACACCACCACCATCACCGAGCACCGCCATCATCACTGACGCCACCACTACCACCAGTAATTAATCTACCACAACAACAATCTCCAAGAGCAAAACGAACCACCACAACCAGCTACAGAAAGAAAAACAACTACCACCAACAACAGAAAGCACAGCAACCACCACCAGCATGAATGATAGCACCACAATCACGACTCAAGAACCACCACCATCGCTCCTAGCATCGCCTCATCCAACATCCGGCATTAAATTCACAATCATAAATATATAAATATACGAAATAAAACCTAGGCAAATGGCTGTAATTTCACACTAATTCACCAGGTATGAAAACTCTTATTGGAATTCCGGTTTTCTGCTGTTTTCATCTATATTCACTCTCTGGGTAAATTTCCTGCTGGTTTCAACTCTCAGCATTGACTAGGGAAATTTTCCTGCCAATTTCAACTCTCAGCATTGTCTAGGGAAATTTTCCTGCCAGTTTCTCTTATCAGCATTGTCTAGGGAAATTTTTCTGCCAATTTCAACTGTCAACATTGTCTAGGGAAATTTTCCTGCCAGTTTCAACTATCAGTATTGTATAGGGAAATTTTCCTGCCAATTTTAGCTATCAGCATTGCCTCGGGAAATTTTCCTGCCAGTTTCAACTATCAGCATTGTCTAGGGAAATTTTCCTGCCAATTTTAACTATCAGCATTGTTTAGGGAAATTTTCCTGCCAGTTTCAACTATCAGCATTGTCTAGGGAAATTTTCCTGCCAATTTCAACTATCAGTACTGTCTATGGATAATTTCTTGCAAGTTTTCATCTCGCTTGTTGCCCGACTTGAACCTTATTTTGTCCGCCGTATTTGCGAGACCGCTTATTTTCTCTTAATTAACTGTAATGACCGGTATTACCAAAATTACAGATTCGGGTAACGTAACTATATCTGACACTATTATAAACATTTCTGGCTAAGATATTACGATGACTAGCAGTACTGCAAGACCCTTTATTAGCACCTACCATTTTTGCACTCTACCGTAAATACATTCCTCGACCATAGCCAACAATTTGTCCTCTACGGAGTATGTCACTAATAATTGTAGTCGTAAACGGCCACCACCACTACATTTAAGAAAGCATGTCCTGTTGTTCTTATAAGTGTATAAGTGGAAGATAGGTATTAATAAAGGGGATATTAACAAGGTCTTGAGGATATCTCTCCAAGAGAGAACCCGCAGGAATGGATTTAAATTAGATAAGTTTAGATTTAGAAAGGACATAGGAAAGTATTGGTTTGGAAATAGGGTAGTTGATGAGTGGAACAGTCTACCTAGTTGGGCTGTTGAGGCTGGGACTTTGGGTAGTTTCAAATTTAGGTTGGATAAGTACATGAGTGGGAGGGGTTGGATTTGAGAGGGACTTGCACATCGGAGCTTGTTTCTTGGGTGGCATTGAAAATTGGATAGGTCAAATGTTTGTTAGTGGGATGAATTGTAAAGGACCTGCCTAGTATGGGCCAACAGGCCTGCTGCAGTGTTCCTCCTTTCTTATGTTCTTATGTTCTTACAATAACAATTACGACAAGAATTTCCTCGTCTCATTCTTCAATGTGCATAATTTAGGGTAGTATATTCTTGAACTTATGTATTTTTAAGTATATATTCCTCAATGAATATACTTCACTGAATATAGATCCGAGTTCATAAATCAAAGTGTACAGCTACATCTTAACTTTCTGCCATAACTACCACAGCTGTCAGTCGGTGGTGGTGATATTTCAGCCAATGTTGAAATATCTCCACTATCGTAGCAATGATTAACAGACTAGAATTTAGACATTGCCGCCGGAGTGGCTGGTTTATTTTGCAGCCCATATCCGGTAGCTCAGGAGCATATGGATACACAAAAGGCCTAAGAACTAGGCCCCAAAAGGGTTAACAGGAGTACATCTGGAGTTAGATCTACAGTTGACTAATCAGTTTCAAGTAAATTTAGGAAATATGCTTAATATGTCTGGTATCTTATTTTCACTAATATCTTGACCCAAGACATATGTGCAACAGTTAAGCGCTAAAGCGTTTAGCCTACACAACAGGCTTCTTTAGTCGAATACAAAAGTTACTAAAATTCTGAAAACATCAGAAGTAGTGGAGATATAGATTTAATGGGATCAGTCCCTCAACCAAGGAAAAGAATCCTGCAGCAGGCAACTAGTCCATGGTGTTTCCTGCCACTTTGGATACCGGATTAACGCAGGGAGTTGAACACTATATTATTATCATTTGATTATTATGTTCACAAAAGAGCACTAAACCCTTATAGGTAGTTCAGTGCTAAACAGAGCACGGGAACCAGTTAGTTAATGCTTCAGGCACATTAAATTACTAACTTGATCAAGTTGCTGCCATCATTACCAATTTTCAGCTATCAGGGCAATTTGAGGCCATAACTACCGAGTTGTTGTGACCGTTGCCAATTTAGTGTAATTTTACAGATATAATCACAATATAAGAAAAAGATTTTAAATCCATTAGTTGCAGTCTTAACCTTGTCCATAATTCGTTTTAAGTCACAGGATAATGTATAGGGTACAGCAAATTTGTCCCAAGTCAAAGTCAACTCATAAGCAGTTAGGGACAATAAGGGTTGACTACAGAGAAGAAATCTTCCCGTTATAAAGGCCAGAAAAAATATCTTGACTGGTTCTTAGATTTGTGCTTTGATTTAGTGCTGATAAATGAAAAATTCTGGACTTGAGTTCTGCCTACACTTTGGTTTGTGAGTAAATGTGTTGTAGAGGTGGGACGTACAGTACCTTCACTCTGGAAGATGGGTGGAGGTGTTGCACTTCTAGAGAGAGGGAATTAAAGTGTCGCACCCCTTTTTTTCTTCCTCACTTTAGTTCCATTCTTCTCTCAGTGCTCTCCCTCCTTCTCTCTCTTCCTTTCTCACTTACCCCTTCTTTCCCTAGCACCCCTGTCGTTCAATTTCTCACTCTTTTTTTTACACAGTGTTAGTTTAAGGATCCCTAGCTTTATTGACAAGCTATTTACAGGTTAAAGATTCCTAACTTTATTGACAAGCTAAGAGCTCTTACCTACAACTTTTTATTTGAAAGCATTGGTATTATGAAATATACAAGTATTTTTATAGTTATGAAACATACAGGTAGGGAACAGGATGAAGTTGGAGCCATCTATGGGCCAGCATTTTCATTTGATCAACTGACTTTATCTCGTTGACATCATTATGCTGTACGAATGTGTTCCATACTCGAGTCATCCTGGGTATGTATGATCTCAGATGGAGTGATGTTCTGGAGAAGGGTACAGCCAGAGTGAAGTGGTACTTTGATAATATTGGCCTTGTACATAACAGTAAGGGCACCCACATCCCTCCTGTGTTGAAGGCTCTGCTGAAATGACAGATCTATCCAGGATGGGTCCAGGCGAGAGATGAGACGTCTTGCTCTGTTCTCTACTCTGACAAGCAGTCGCAGATGAGAGGGGGGGCAGGCAAACAAGAAAATGGAGCATAGTCAAGATGTGAGTGTACTTGTGCCTCATACAGAATCTTGCAGCCCCTACTGTCAAGCAGATGCGAGAGACGGTGAGGTGCTGTAAGCTTCCTGGCTGTCTTGTTTGCAAGATTCACAACGTGGTTCTTCATGGTTAGTTTGGAGTCAAATTTCACCCCAAGGATATCAACTTCTTCCCCAGGTGCCAACACCCTCCCATTCATACTTACTACTGCACCGGCATTACCATCATAGTGCCTAGACACCATCATTTGTATTTTCGCAGATCCAAATGTTACTTGCCATCTATTTCCCCAAGCTGATATAGCTCTTAGCTGGTGATTGATGTAGCTTAGAGAAGCTGGCATTTCTTCTCTTGGATAAGTGAAAGTCAGTGTACGGTCGTCTGCATATGCATGGGATTCTGGGATGAGATGAAGAAGGTCGTTGATGTAGACATTCCATAACAAAGGTCCCAGCACACTTCCTTGTGGAACACTTGCTCCACTAGGATGTCTTGCTGATTCCGTTCCATTCAGAACTACCCTTAGAGATCTACCATGAAGGTAATAACTGAGGAGACATAGCATAGAGCCTGCAGTTCCCAGAGCTTGCAGTTTTGCTAAGAGGCCCTGGTGCCACACACGGTCGAAAGCACCAGCAATGTCCAGTGCTACCACACAGTTGACTTTGGATTCATCCAGTGACTGGTACCATTTAGTGGAGAGGTTTAACAACAGATCAGCAGCAGAGTAACCTTTCCTGAAGCCATACTGACGGTCACAAAGTAGTGAGTGGTAGTCAAAAAACTCTGTCATTTGTCTTGAGATTATTGTCTCAAGGATCTTGCCAGTGATTGACAGGAGTGACACTGGTCTGTAGTTGCTGATTTCTGCTCTGCTCTTCTTTTTGTGAACAGGGACTACATTTGCCTCTAATTCGCATCTTTTCCAAAGATGCGAATTAGAGATGCTGCTAGCTGGTCTGCACATCTCAGCAATCTTGGGCTCAACTTGTCTGAGCCCACAGCCTTTTCTTGGTCAAGCGATTTAAGAAGGAAATACACCTCCTCCTGCCTTATTGTCACCACTGACAGTGTTGACACAGTTCTTGCAACTAGCCAAGGAGGGTCCCTTGCTGGATCAGGAACTTGCATTTTGGTAGTAAAGTGTTCGGCAAAGAGGTCCACTTTCTCTTGACTACTAGTAGAGGTGGTCCCATCCTGTCGATTTAGAGGTGGAATGAGTTCATCAGGCAGATAACCTTGTCTGTCCTTGACCAGGGACCACCAGGTTTTGAAGCCTACCCTACCTGATGCCAGCTTTCTTACTGTGTCCACCTCCCATTTAGCGATGGTCCACTATTGAACTTCACCTATATGTCTACAGGCTTGCCTGTTCAAGTTCCTGTTATAGGTGGTAGGATGTCTCTTATACCTTCGCCATGCTTTGTACTTAGCAGTAGCAGCCTCTCTACAAGGAAAGCCAAACCAAGGCTGATCTGTAGGCTTCGTCACATATTGCCGGTGAGGAATGTGCTCTTGTTGTAGATCAAGGATGTGTCCAGTGAAGGCTTTCACTTGGTTGTCAACATCCCCTTGGAGAAGAGCATTCCAGTCGGTGGTGGAGAGCTTCCCCTTTCTTCCCTCCCTCCCACCCTCTCACCTCTCTCTCTCTCTCTCTCTCTCTCTCTCTCTCTCTCTCTCTCTCACACCCCTTCATTTCTCACCTCCACAGTTTCTTCTCTTCCTTCCTAACTCACTCTCCTCCCTCCATCACTCACCCTCCTCCCTCCATCATTCACTCTCCTCCCTTCATCACTCACCCTCCTCCCTCCATCACTCACCACTTCCAACCTCCCTTTTGTTTCTCTCCCAATGACCCATCGCCGTTCTTCCGACCTCACCCCTCCCTTTCCCCAACCCCTTTCCCTCAATAATCCTCTAATTCCTCCCCTTACTTCATCTCCCCCGTGAGGGTCAAAATCTCCGTCACGTTGCAGAAGTCTTGGAGAGAGTGCAGCTCCTGGGCCCTCCCGTCTGTCTAGGGCCGCCGTACTGAGACTTGTCCAACAGATGGTCCAAAAGTACTGTGGCTGTGATCCTCTGTTCTTATGTTCTTGGTGGCAGTAGGTCCCTAATTAGGGGAAGAGCAACAGGTGAACAGGTGCGTGGCGGAGCGTGGCGTGCGTGTGTCGTGGCCAGGTGAACCCCCACTACCCCCACGACCCCCACGACCCTGCGGGCGCTGCGGGCGGCGGGTGAGGGTCGAGGGCGTGCCCCAGGCACCGCCGTGGGCGTACAGCACCTGGCGTGTGAGTGCAAGGGCGTGCGAGGGTGTGTTGACCTCTGGTAATGTAATTGTGGAGAGGTGAAGTGGTGGTGGTGGTGGTGATGGCGGTGGTGGTGATGGTGGTGGTGGTGGTGGTGGTGGTGGTGGTGGTGATGATGATGATGGGGTGGTGGTGGTGGTGGTAGTGATGGTGATGGGGTGGTGGTGGTGGTGGTGATGGTGATGGGGTGGTGGCGGTGGTGGTGGTGGTGGTGGTGGTGGTGGTGGTGGTGTTGGTGGTGGTGGTGGTGATGGGGTGGTGGTGGTGGCGGTGATGGGGTTGTGGTGGTGGTGGTGGTGGTGGTGGTGGTGGTGGTGGTGGTGGTGGTGGTGGCAGTATGGTTGGTAATGATAGCTGTGAGGGTAATGGGACATACAAAAACTCGACACACTTGACACCACGCACCTACCTACACACATGACAGCACACACACACACACACACACACACACACACACACACACACACACACACACACACATTGATTGCATTTTCCTGGACTGCAGGAAGGCCTTCGACACAGTTCCTCACAGGAGATTAGTGCAGAAGCTGGAGGATTAGGCACGTATAACAGGAAGGGCACTGCAGTGGATCAGAAAATACCTGACAGAGAGGCAACAACGAGTCATGGTACGTGATGAGGTATCACTGTGGGCTCCTGTGACGAGCGGGGTACCACAGGGGTCAGTCCTAGAACCAGTGCCATTTTTGATATATGTGAATGACATGGTGGAAGGGATAGACTCTGAAGTGTCCCTGTTCGCAGATGATGTGAAGCTAATGAGAAGGATTAAATCGGATGAGGATCAGGCAGGACTGCGAAGAGACCTGGACAGGCTGGACACGTGGTCCAGCAACTGGCTTCTCGATTTCAACCCTGCCAAATGCAAAGTCATGAAGATTGGGGAAGGGCAAAGAAGACCGCAGACAGAGTATAGGCTAGGTGGACAAAGGCTGCAAACCTCACTTAAGGAGAAAGATCTTGGGGTGGCCATAATACCGAGCACTTCTCCGGAGGCACACATCAACCAGATAACTGCTGCAGCATATGGGCGCCTGGTAAGTCTGAGAACAGCGTTCCGATTCCTTAGTAAGGAATCGTTCAAGACACTGTACACTGTGTACATCAGGCCCATACTGGAGTATGCAGCACCAATTTATAACCAACACCTGGTCAAGCACGTCAAGAAATTAGAGAAAGTACAAAGGTTTGCAACAAGGCTAGTTCGGGAGCTCAGGGGAATGTCCTATGAAGAAAGGTTGAGGGAAATCGGACTGGCGACACTGGAGGACAGGAGGGTCAGGGGAGACATGAAAACAACATACAAAATAATGCGTGGAATAGGCAAGGTGGACAGAGACAGGATGTTCCAGAGAGGGGACACAAAAATAAGGGGTCACAATTGGAAGCTGAAGAAGAGTCACAGGGATGTTAGGAAGTACTTCTTTAGTCACAGAGTCGTCAGGAAGTGGAATAACCTAGCAAGTGATGTAGTGGAGGCAGGAACCATACATAGCTTTAAGACGAGGTATGACGAAGCTCAGGAAGGAGAGAGAGAGAGAGGCCAGGAGCTGAGTCTGAACCCCTGCAACCACAATTAGGTGGGTACAATTAGGTGAGTACACACACACACACACACACACACACACACACACACACACACACACACATATACACATACATACACACACACATACACACACACACACATACACACACACATACACACAAATACTATATATATATATATATATATATATATATATATATATATATATATATATATATATATATATATATATATATATATATATTTATATACATGTGTAAACGATTTTCCAAAGGGAACTGAATTAAGTTGTGGGATTTTTTGTTAATTTTGTTTTTGTGCCAGTGGTTATTTTAGTGTCTATGTGACACAAGACTTGCAAGGGTCATCCTCTCTGGCAAGTCCGGGGAGAAGAGAGAGGTTAAGGCTTTTCCTTCTCCCCCCCCCACCCCCGTCCCTCTTCAGTTGTAAGAGATGAACTTCATGTCAATAGAGTGTCTTCTGTCATGTTTATACTCGCCTAACATTTGATCTTTGTAATAATAGAAATGAAATCCATTTGTCTTCAGAGGCTCAGAACTTCGATGAATGTTATGAATGTTATAGTGACCGACATCCTGACATGTTGAGAACATTTAATTAACTCTCATTATTGTCAGTAGCTAGCAACATTATCTCAGGGCATCGCTCGTATTTACGCTGGGCTGAGTTTTTGACGTATTTTCCAAACATCTACTCAGTGACGTGAGTGTGACAGAGTACTGCGACTCGTTTAAGCGTCATTACTGGACTTTCCAGACTTAATCTTAAATACACACTCATCGAAGCGGACTCGATTTCGAGGACTTTATCAGTTCAAGTGCTAAGTGTACGTCATCTATAAAGATTTAATGACACTCGGATGCTGTTACAGATCATCATAAGGCAGAATACCTGGTATTACCAAGTCCGACATACCCAATCCCCAGATAGTCAAACGCCTGGGGGAATGCAAATTCACACCTCTTTACCATCTTGTTCATTATATAGATTGCAATTTATAATCTTGTACAAGGTAGGTAGGTAGGACGCTAATTGAGACTAGTAAAGTCAGTTCCAGAGCTTGTCCAGTAACATTTCCACTCGCCATTTGTCAGCACCCTCGTATCCTCCGAGCTTAATTTCTACCTGATTAACTAGGAGCCAGATGTCATCAAGACCGTCAAACAGGTAAGCATACAGCCAGGTGTAATACTGACAGCTCTATTTATGATAAAGCTTGTGGAGAAGCTGGCGAGCTCTATGTAAATGGGCTGACACAAACTGAGCCAGTCAAATACACACACAAAATCCTCCACATACGTTAACAGAATGTGAATCTCTACCGAAAGATTTTAATTGAGCGAAGGAAGTGACAGATAGAGGATGGGAGATTTCCTCTTAATGACGAGATTAAAGGAACAAAAACGTCACGTGAAGAATATAGACTGTGGGACGACGTGCTGAAGGAACATTGTGAGGCATCTACACCATCATTTATTTCATCAAGAAATGTGCGTTGATGCTAGGAAAGTGCTGTTGATACACCAGCACCAACAGTGGTGCTGTCACACCAGCACCACCAATGGTGCTGCCACGCCAGCACCACTAGTGGTGTTGCCACACCAGTACCGCCAGTGGTGTTGTCACACCAGCACCACCAGTGGTGTTACCACACCAGCATCACCAGTGGTGTTGTCACACCAGCACCACCAGTGGTGTTACCACACCAGCATCACCAGTGATGTTACCACACCAGCATCACCAGTGATGTTGTCACACCAGCACCACCAGTGGTGGTGTTGTCACACCAGCACCACCAGTGGTGTTGTCACACCAGCAACACCAGTGATGTTACCACACCAGCATCACCAGTGGTATTACCACACCAGCACCACCAGTGGTGTTGTCACACCAGCACCACCAGTGGTGTTACACCAGCATGGCATCCCGGACAACTACGTGCCTGGGGCGTGCCTCAGGGCCGTGGATGGCACTCCCACTACTTACCTACACGCGCCGCAACCATGTATCAGCACACCCCCACCACACGCCCGCCACGCGCCCCTCCCACGCCTCCACACGCCCGTCACGAACCCTCTCCCACGCCTCCACACGCCCGTCACGAGCCCTCTCCCACGCCTCTACAACAGCATATCATTACTGTGTAATACTTACGGAGAAGCACTAAACCCATAAGAACCATACAGCTTCGGCATGTGGAAGATCATCACATTTAATCCAAGTAGAGAGTGGTTCCAATTCCTCAGATCAAGAGCCCTTCTCCTGCATTAAGGCACTCGCCTTGATGGGGTATATCTAGTGTTCTGTATGATGGTTAATTAAACAAGCTAATGAGTACGACACATGAGCAACACGTTTCGTCCACCAGTGGCTTCATCAGTCCATTACTGGAGACGGTGGAAGACATGAAGTAGTGGTTGGAGGTGATCAGTCCCTCAGCCTTGCTAAGAAGTGTTCAATCCATCAGTCAGTATCGGTGTTACATAGGTGCCTTGTATACCTGGAAGGCGTTCCGGGGGTCAACGCCCCCGCGGCCCGGTCCATGACCAGGCCTCGCGGTGGATCAGGGCCTCACCAACCTGGCTGAGGATTCTGTCATGTATGCTGGAGACAGGATAGGTAAAGCGGCTCTAAGATTGCATCTAAGATAAATGGGGAACACTATAAGATTTATTTTTTATTTATTTATTTATTATTATTATTATTATTATTATTATTATTATTATTATTATTATTATTATTATTATTATTTTTATTATTATTATTATTATTATTATTATTATTATTATTATAATCAAAACTAAGACAATGCTTTAGGCTTGAGGGGCTGACCACCTCTTAGCAAGGCTGAGGGACTGACCACCTCTTAGCAAGGCTGAGGGACTGACCACCTCTTAGCAAGGCTGAGGGACTGACCACCTCTTAGCAAGGCTGAGGGACTGACCACCTCTTAGCAAGGCTGAAGGGCTGACCACCTCTTAGCAAGGCTGAGAGACTGACCACCTCTTAGCAAGGCTGAGGGACTGACCACCTCTTAGCAAGGCTGAGGGACTGACCACCTCTTAGCAAGGCTGAGGGACTGACCACCTCTTAGCAAGGCTGAGGGGCTGACCACCTCTTAGCAAGGCTGAGGGACTGACCACCTCTTAGCAAGGCTGAGGGACTGACCACCTCTTAGCAAGGCTGAGGGACTGATCACCTCTTAGCAAGGCTGAGGGACTGATCACCTCTTAGCAAGGCTGAGGGACTGATCACCTCTTAGCAAGGCTGAGAGACTGACCACCTCTTAGCAAGGCTGAGGGACTGACCACCTCTTAGCAAGGCTGAGGGGCTGACCACCTCTTAGCAAGGCTGAGGGACTGACCACCTCTTAGCAAGGCTGAGGGACTGACCACCTCTTAGCAAGGCTGAGGGACTGACCACCTCTTAGCAAGGCTGAGGGACTGACCACCTCTTAGCAAGGCTGAGGGACTGACCACCTCTTAGCAAGGCTGAGGGACTGACCACCTCTTAGCAAGGCTGAGGGACTGACCACCTCTTAGCAAGGCTGAGGGACTGACCACCTCTTAGCAAGGCTGAGGGACTGACCACCTCTTAGCAAGGCTGAGGGACTGACCACCTCTTAGCAAGGCTGAGGGACTGACCACCTCTTACCAAGGCTGAGGGACTGACCACCTCTTAGCAAGGCTGAGGGACTGACCACCTCTTAGCAAGGCTGAGGGACTGACCACCTCTTACCAAGGCTGAGGGACTGACCACCTCTTAGCAAGGCTGAGGGACTGATCACGTTAAAATTACTCCTTCTGTTATCCCCAGTGTTAAATTCGCCTGGATTCGACTGACGAAACGTATAGTGTAGGTGAAACGTTTCTTCTACACATGTATCTTATTCTTCAAGACGTGCAACGTTCAGAAGGGATGATTACCACGCCTGGCAGTGTTCAGAAGGAACAGCTACCACGCTTGGCAACGTTCAGAAGGATGGTTACTATACCTAGCAACATTCAGAAGGATGGTTACTGTATCTAGCAACGTTCAGAAGGATGGTTACTATACCTAGCAACGTTCAGAAGGATGGTTACTATACCTAGCAACATTCAGAAGGATGGTTACTGTATCTAGCAACATTCAGAAGGATGGTTACTGTATCTAGCAACATTCAGAAGGATGGTTACTATACCTAGCAACATTCAGAAGGATGGTTACTATACCTAGCAACGTTCAGAAGGATGGTTACTATACCTAGCAACGTTCAGAAGGATGGTTACTATACCTAGCAACATTCAGAAGGATGGTTACTATACCTAGCAACATTCAGAAGGATGGTTACTATACCTAGCAACATTCAGAAGGATGGTTACTATACCTAGCAACATTCAGAAGGATGGTTACTGTATCTAGCAACGTTCAGAAGGATGGTTACTATACCTAGCAACATTCAGAAGGATGGTTACTGTATCTAGCAACGTTCAGAAGGATGGTTACTATACCTAGCAACATTCAGAAGGATGGTTACTATACCTAGCAACATTCAGAAGGATGGTTACTATACCTAGCAACATTCAGAAGGATGGTTACTATACCTAGCAACATTCAGAAGGATGGTTACTATACTTAGCAACGTTCAGAAGGATGGTTACTATACCTAGCATCATTCAGAAGGATGGTTACTATACCTAGCAACATTCAGAAGGATGGTTACTATACCTAGCAACATTCAGAAGGATGGTTACTATACCTAGCAACGTCCAGAAAGAATAGCAATGACTATTGAATGCTACATTGGTAGCAACAACCAAAATAAAAAAGAGAGAGAGAGGTGCTACCACGAACACTTTACTCGCCAATTACGTTGGTCGCCACAACGACCACTACGATGTGCATTTATCTTTTTACAGCCTCCCAGAGTCACCTCCCTGCCATCAGCGGGTGTCACACACGCCGCCTAGGGCCACACTCCTATCTTAAGCCAGCCAAACTAGACCTTAGAGCCGACGTCTTCGTAGAGTAGAGCCTGACGTCTTCGCAGAACCTGGCGTCTTCGCAGAGCCTGGAAAAACTCTCTCTAAACTACCTACAAAGCATGTTGTTCCTGCCCTCACGTACTGTGTACTGGTGCTGTCGTGTACGTTGTCGTGTGCTCGGTATGGTATATCGTAATTGTTGTCGTTTCATATAAATCAATTGCTTTTATTAAAGAACTGAACAAAAAGGCACAATACCGTGACTGGAACAATATCCAAATAACCCGCACATAGTACAGAGAAGCTTATGACGGTGTTTTATAAGCTTCTTTCTGCTATGAGCTGGTTATTTGCGTATTAAACAACAGCTTAAATGCCCCGCAACTCTCTTATTAAACGGATACAAAATCATTACAAAGATAACGTATGACTATTATTTACTGGTATGATTACAGTTAGGTTTATATAGTTCCTTGTATCACTGGCACTACAATTCTGCCTTGTTGCATCTAAACCTTCATATAAGCGTATCCCAGAAAGACAATGGTGCAGAGGAAGCCATTGTAGGCTACGTTTCGCTCTGGGTTGAGCCCTATCATGCCAGAGGGAAAGGTAGTGCATTGTAAAGGTGCCTCCTGGAAAACGTGACAGCACCTGTCATTATAAAAATGGAATGTCTCATTGTGTCTAATACACAATTTAGGACGTGAATTTTTTTTTTCACTTGAGCAAATTAAAATTCACATCTTTTTATTTGATATTAAACCTTCACGGGGGGGGGGGGGGAGGGGAAATTAAACCAGCGGACAGCCTCACTTAAATATTCAAAAGTCATATGACGTGGGAGTCATCATACGACTAAGAGATCACAGAGACTTAAACCTCCTCATTATGACGTGACCACAAAAAAAACACATTGAAAACAAACCCAAAATGATGGTTAAACGTCACTTAACCTTTCCTACCGTTTTCTTTTTGCCCACAACTTTTTCTTTATGACCAGGTTCATTAGAAAAAAAATTCCACTGCTCCTGATAAACAAAACACCCTTATGACGATAATTACCATTGTCATATTGTTAATTTATTTGAAAAAATGGAGGCCTTTGAATTTTAATACCCATAATTATACAGTAACAGAAACACTTTACACACGGAAAATACACGCACCTACAGTGTGGAGATGGTGAACATCTTAAGTGTGGAGATGGTGAACATCTTCAGTGTGGGGATGGTGAACATCTTCAGTGTGGAGATGGTGAACATCTTCAGTGTGGGGATGGTGAACATCTTCAGTGTGGAGATGGTGAACATCTTCAGTGTGGAGATGGTGAACATCTTCAGTGTGGGGATGGTGAACATCTTCAGTGTGGAGATGGTGAACATCTTCAGTGTGGGGATGGTGAACATCTTCAGTGTGGAGATGGTGAACATCTTCAGTGTGGGGATGGTGAATATCTTCAGTGTGGGGATGGTGAACATCTTCAGTGTGGAGATGGTGAACATCTTCAGTGTGGGGATGGTGAACATCTTCAGTGTGGAGATGGTGAACATCTTCAGTGTGGAGATGGTGAACATCTTCAGTGTGGAGATGATAAACATCTTCAGTGTGGAGATGGTGAACATCTTCAGTGTGGAGATGATAAACATCTTCAGTGTGGAGATGGTAAACATCTTCAGTGTGGAGATGGTGAACATCTTCAGTGTGGAGATGGTGAACATCTTCAGTGTGGAGATGGTGAACATCTTCAGTGTGGAGATGGTGAACATCTTCAGTGTGGAGATGATAAACATCTTCAGTGTGGAGATGATAAACATCTTCAGTGTGGAGATGGTAAACATCTTCAGTGTGGAGATGGTGAACATCTTCAGTGTGGAGATGGTGAACATCTTCAGTGTGGAGATGGTGAACATCTTCAGTGTGGAGATGATAAACATCTTCAGTGTGGAGATGGTGAACATCTTCAGTGTGGAGATGATAAACATCTTCAGTGTGGAGATGATAAACATCTTCAGTGTGGAGATGGTGAACATCTTCAGTGTGGAGATGGTGAACATCTTCAGTGTGGAGATGAAAAACATCTTCAGTGTGGAGATGATAAACATCTTCAGTGTGCAGATGATAAACATCTTCAGTGTCTCATGAAGATAAAGGGATGAGTCGCATTTCACTCAACACTCTTGAAATATTGTGGAACATTCTTGTTACATTTCCTAATATTTAAAGATTTCTTGGAGTTGTTTATAGAATACCAGACAAGAAACTAAATGCATCTTATAATAACTGAAGACTAGGTTAGATAAGTTAGTTGGTTGGTTAACTGGGTCATCAAGGCTACATGTAATTTGTTCACCAATCTAGAATACTTTAATCTCCAATATGGAAGTATTGGGATAAAAGTAAACTTAGTGAATATATATATATATATATATATATATATATATATATATATATATATATATATATATATATATATATATATATATATATATATATATATTACTTTTTTTTATTATCACACTGGCCGATTCCCACCAAGGCAGGGTGGCCCGAAAAAGAAAAACTTTCACCATCATTCACTCCATCACTGTCTTGCCAGAAGGGTGATTTACACTACAGTTTTTAAACTGCAACATTAACACCCCTCCTTCAGAGTGCAGGCACTGTATTTCCCATCTCCAGGACTCAAGTCCGGCCTGCCGGTTTCCCTGAATCCCTTCATAAATGTTACTTTGCTCACACTCCAACAGCACGTCAAGAATTAAAAACCATTTGTCTCCATTCACTCCTATCAAACTCGCTCACGCATGCCTGCTGGAAGTCCAAGCCCCTCGCACACAAAACCTCCTTTACCCCTCCCTCCAACCTTTCCTAGGCCGACCCCTACCCCGCCTTCCTTCCACTACAGACTGATACACTCTTGAAGTCATTCTGTTTCGCTCCATTCTCTCTACATGTCCGAACCACCTCAACAACCCTTCCTCAGCCCTCTGGACAACAGTTTTGGTAATCCCGCACCTCCTCCTAACTTCCAAACTACGAATTCTCTGCATTATATTCACACCACACATTGCCCTCAGACATGACATCTCCACTGCCTCCAGCCTTCTCCTCGCTGCAACATTCATCACCCACGCTTCACACCCATATAAGAGCGTTGGTAAAACTATACTCTCATACATTCCCCTCTTTGCCTCCAAGGACAAAGTTCTTTGTCTCCACACACTCCTAAGTGCACCACTCACTCTTTTTCCCTCATCAATTCTATGATTCACCTCATCTTTCATAGACCCATCCGCTGACACGTCCACTCCCAAATATCTGAATACATTCACCTCCATACTCTCTCCCTCCAATCTGATATCCAATCTTTCATCACCTAATCTTTTTGTTATCCTCATAACCTTACTCTTTCCTGTATTCACCTTTAATTTTCTTCTTTTGCACACCCTACCAAATTCATCCACCAATCTCTGCAACTTCTCTTCAGAATCTCCCAAGAGCACAGTGTCATCAGCAAAGAGCAGCTGTGACAACTCCCACTTTGTGTGTGATTCTTTATCTTTTAACTCCACGCCTCTTGCCAAGACCCTCGCATTTACTTCTCTTACAACCTCATCTATAAATATATTAAACAACCACGGTGACATCACACATCCTTGTCTAAGGCCTACTTTTACTGGGAAAAAATTTCCCTCTTTCCTACATACTCTAACTTGAGCCTCACTATCCTCGTAAAAACTCTTCACTGCTTTCAGTAACCTACCTCCTACACCATACACTTGCAACATCTGCCACATTGCCCCCCTATCCACCCTGTCATACGCCTTTTCCAAATCCATAAATGCCACAAAGACCTCTTTAGCCTTATCTAAATACTGTTCACTTATATGTTTCACTGTAAACACCTGGCCCACACACCCCCTACCTTTCCTAAAGCCTCCTTGTTCATCTGCTATCCTATTCTCCGTCTTACTCTTAATTCTTTCAATTATAACTCTACCATACACTTTACCAGGTATACTCAACAGACTTATCCCCCTATAATTTTGCACTCTCTTTTATCCTCTTTGCCTTTATACAAAGGAACTATGCATGCTCTATGCCAATCCCTAGGTACCTTACCCTCTTCTATACATTTATTAAATAATTGCACCAACCACTCCAAAACTATATCCCCACCTGCTTTTAACATTTCTATCTTTATCCCATCAATCCCGGCTGCCTTACCCCCTTTCATTTTACTTACTGCCTCACGAACTTCCCCCACACTCACAACTGGCTCTTCCTCACTCCTACAAGATGTTATTCCTCCTTGCCCTATACACGAAATCACAGCTTCCCTATCTTCATTAACATTTAACAATTCCTCAAAATATTCCCTCCATCTTCCCAATACCTCTAACTCTCCATTTAATAACTCTCCTCTCCTATTTTTAACTGACAAATCCATTTGTTCTCTAGGCTTTCTTAACTTGTTAATCTCACTCCAAAACTTTTTCTTATTTTCAACAAAATTTGTTGATAACATCTCACCCACTCTCTCATTTGCTCTCTTTTTACATTGCTTCACCACTCTCTTAACCTCTCTCTTTTTCTCCATATACTCTTCCCTCCTTGCATCACTTCTACTTTGTAAAAACTTCTCATATACTAACTTTTTCTCCCTTACTACTCTCTTTACATCATCATTCCACCAATCGCTCCTCTTCCCTCCTGCACCCACTTTCCTGTAACCACAAACTTCTGCTGAACACTCTAACACTACATTTTTAAACCTACCCCATACCTCTTCGACCCCATTGCCTATGTTCTCATTAGCCCATCTATCCTCCAATAGCTGTTTATATCTTACCCTAACTGCCTCCTCTTTTAGTTTATAAACCTTCACCTCTCTCTTCCCTGATGCTTCTATTCTCCTTGTATCCCATCTACCTTTTACTCTCAGTGTAGCTACAACTAGAAAGTGATCTGATATATCTGTGGCCCCTCTATAAACATGTACATCCTGAAGTCTACTCAACAGTCTTTTATCTACCAATACATAATTCAACAAACTACTGTCATTTCGCCCTACATCATATCTTGTATACTTATTTATCCTCTTTTTCTTAAAATATGTATTACCTATAACTAAACCCCTTTCTATACAAAGTTCAATCAAAGGGCTCCCATTATCATTTACACCTGGCACCCCAAACTTACCTACCACACCCTCTCTAAAAGTTTCTCCTACTTTAGCATTCAGGTCCCCTACCACAATTACTCTCTCAATTGGTTCAAAGGCTCCTATACATTCACTTAACATCTCCCAAAATCTCTCTCTCTCTCCTCTGCATTCCTCTCTTCTCCAGGTGCATACACGCTTATTATGACCCACTTCTCACTTCCAACCTTTACTTTAATCCACATAATTCTTGAATTTACACATTCATATTCTCTTTTCTCCTTCCATAACTGATCCTTCAACATTACTGCTACCCCTTCCTTTGCTCTAACTCTCTCAGATACTCCAGATTTAATCCCATTTATTTCCCCCCACTGAAACTCTCCTACCCCCTTCAGCTTTGTTTCGCTTAGGGCCAGGACATCCAACTTCTTTTCATTCATAACATCAGCAATCATCTGTTTCTTGTCATCCGCACTACATCCACGCACATTTAAGCATCCCAGTTTTTTAAAGTTTTTCTTCTTCTCTTTTTTAGTAAATGTCTACAGGAGAAGGGGTTACTAGCCCATTGCTCCCGGCATTTTAGTCGCCTCATATGACACGCATGGCTTACGGAGGAAAAATTCTTTTCCACTTCCCCATGGACAATAGAAGAAATAAAGAGGAACAAGAGCTATTTAGAAAAAGGAGAAAAACCTAGATGTATGTATATATATATGCATGTGCGTGTCTGTGAAGTGTGACCAAAGTGTAAGTAGGAGTAACAAGATATCCCTGTTATCTAGCATGTTTATGAGACAGAAAAAGAAACCAGCAATCCTACCATCATGCAAAACAGTTACAGGTTTCTGTTTCACAGTCATCTGGCAGGACGGTAGTGCTTCCCTGGGTGGTTGCTGTCTACCAACCTACTATATATATGTATATATATATATATATATATATATATATATATATATATATATATATATATATATATATATATATATATATATATATATATTTATATATATATATATTATATATATATATATATATATATATATATATATATATATATATATATATATATATATATATTTATATTTATTTTTATTTTATTAGCACACTGGCCGATTCCCACCAAGGCAGGGTGGCCCGAAAAAGAAAAACTTTCACCATCATTCACTCCATCACTGTCTTGCCAGAAGAGTGCTTTACACTATACAGTTTTTAAACTGCAACATTAACACCCCTCCTTCAGAGTACAGGCACTGTACTTCCCATCTCCAGGACTCAAGTCCGGCCTGCCGGTTTCCCTGAATCCCTTCATAAATGTTACTTTGCTCACACTCCAACAGCACGTCAAGTATTAAAAACCATTTGTCTCCATTCACTCCTATCAAACACGCTCACGCATGCCCGCTGGAAGTCCAAGCCCCTCGCACACAAAACCTCCTTTACCCCCTCCCTCCAACCTTTCCTAGGCCGACCCCTACCCCGCCTTCCTTCCACTACAGACTGATACACTCTTGAAGCCATTCTGTTTCGCTATATTCTCTCTACATGTCCGAACCACCTCAACAACCCTTCCTCAGCCCTCTGGACAACAGTTTTGGTAATCCCGCACCTCCTCCTAACTTCCAAACTACGAATTGTCTGCATTATATTCACACCACACATTGCCCTCAGACATGACTTCTCCACTGCCTCCAGCCTTCTCCTCGCTGCAACATTCATCACCCACGCTTCACACCCATATAAGAGCGTTGGTAAAACTATACTCTCATACATTCCCCTCTTTGCTTCCAAGGACAAAGTTCTTTGTCTCCACAGACTCCTAAGTGCACCACTCACCCTTTTCCCCTCATCAATTCTATGATTCACCTCATCTTTCATAGACCCATCCGCTGACACGTCCACTCCCAAATATCTGAATACATTCACCTCCTCCATACTCTCTCCCTCTAATCTGATATCCAATCTTTCATCACCTAATCTTTTTGTTATCCTCATAACCTTACTCTTTCCTGTATTCACTTTCAATTTTCTTCTTTTGCACACCCTACCAAATTCATCCACCAATCTCTGCAACTTCTCTTCAGAATCTCCCAAGAACACAGTGTCATCAGCAAAGAGCAACTGTGACAACTCCCACTTTATGTGTGATTCTTTATCTTTTAACTCCACACCTCTTGCCAAGACCCTCGCATTTACTTCTCTTACAACCCCATCTATAAATATATTAAATATATATATATATATATATATATATATATATATATATATATATATATATATAATATATATATATATATATAATATATATATATATATATAATATATATATATATATATATATATATATTCATATAGTCGGACTTGAGTCCTGGAAATGGGAAGTACAATGCCTGCACTTTAAAGGAGGGGTTTGGGATATTGGCAGTTTGGAGGGATATGTTGTGTATCTTTATATGTGTATGCTTCAAAACTGTTGTATTCTGAGCACCTCTGCAAAAACAGTGATAATGTGTGAGTGTGGTGAAAGTATTGAATGATGATGAAGGTATTTTCTTTTTGGGGATTTTCTTTCTTTTTTGGGTCACCCTGCCTCGGTGGGAGACGGCCAACTTACTGAAAAAAAAAAAAAAAAAAAAAAAAAAAAAAAAATATATATATATATATATATATATATATATATATATATATATATATATATATATATATATATATATATATATATATATATATATATATATATATATATATATATATATATATATATATATATATATATATATATATATATATATATATATATATATATGCAATAAGATCACAGTAAACAGGTGATTTCAGAATATGCAAAACAACCACTGTGAAAGAATAGAGAAATTCCAAGCGCTTTCGTGACTACTCACATTATGTGAGCACGAAAGCGCTTGGAATTTCTCTATTCTTTCAGAGTGGTTGTTTTGCATATATATATATATATATATATACATATATAGATATATATATATATATATATATACATATATAGATATATATATATATATACATATATAGATATATATATATATATATATATACATATATAGATATATATACATATATAGATATATATACATATATATATACATATATAGATATATATACATATATATACATATATAGATATATATATATATACATATATATACATATATAGATATATATATATATATATGAATAACTAAAGTGTAATAAACATTTATCAGTGCTCAGTAATAACCTACATGGAGGCAGAAACTCAGGAGATTACTTGGTCTGTATGTGTGTGCATCATGAAGTTGGATTTACAGAACACGGGGGATACCTTTCTTGGATCGCGCAACAAGCGAACTGCATCTATTTTTTAATGGGCCACCTGACTAGAAATCCCTGTGTGTGCAGGCCGCAGGAACTTTTTTTAGTGATAATAAAGGGAAAGCTTAGTTTGTTAATTGTAAAAAGAGTGCCGGAGAGATGTTTTTTCCCTACCGACCTGTTACATAGTTCAGGTGTGCTAGCTAGTCATGTGAAACAAAGTGCTAGATATCTGAGATGGGCCACACTCCTCTGTCATGTGGGCCACATTCGTCCTGCAGGCCGCACGTTGGACGCCTCTGATCTAGAGGCTAGAGTTCCGTCTCGGGTATAGAGCCAGAGTTCAGACTCAAAGGGACTTCATAACGAGTGTCCCTGTGAGTGGCTGCGAGGTGACGAGAGGCGCTTGAAATAAACATCGTAAATCACCATCACAGCTGACTGCCAGACCACAAAGTATTACAGAGATGAGGAACTCAGCCTCCGCGTCGACCAGGATACACGAACCTGATGAGGAGGAGGAGTTGGAGGACGAGTAGGAGGAGGAAGAGTTGAAGAAGGATGAGTTGAGAGAGGAAGAGTTGTAGAAGGATGAGTTGGAGTAAAAAGACTGCTAGTAGAAGGATTTGTGGGAGGAGGAAAAGGAGGAGGAAGAGGAAGAGGTGAAGAAGAAGAAGAAGAAGAAGAAGAAGAAGAAGAAGAAGAAGAAGAAGAAGAAGAAGAAGAAGAAGAAGAAGAAGAAGAAGAAGAAGAAGAAGAATGAGAGAAAGAGGGGCAGGAAGGGTGTTCGAGGATGAGGAAGAATAGATGATTTAGCAGGAGGAGCAGGAAGCAAAGTAGGAAGCAGGAGGAGAACGAAGAGACGGGGGTAAAGAATAAAAGAAGGGCTGCGGCTGCGGCTGCGGCCCCAGGGCAGTAAGGAAGACACCACCTCCCAGCTCTTAATGACAGGAAGAAACTTGTATTAACGACTCTCACCTCTCAGCTCACGGATCTCCACATCTCACGCTTCTTATCCCTAGGATACTCTACCTTAAAACACCCCCATCCAACCTTAATACACTCCCACCTAACCTTAATAAGACACCGCCACCCTACCTTAAGACATCCAGCCCCTCACTCCTTCCGAAGGACCTCCTCTCTCATACCTTCACAGACCATTCTTCCTCGGGGGATCACATCTCACTCAATCACACTAGGATACCAGTCACAGGGACAGCAACAAGCACTGTAGCAACAGCAATCACAGGGACAGCAACAAGCACTGTAGCAGCAGCAATCACAGGGACAGCAACAAGCACTGTAGCAACAGCAATCACAGGGACAGCAACAAGCACTGTAGCAACAGCAATCACAGGGACAGCAACAAGCACTGTAGCAGCAGCAATCACAGGGACAGCAACAAGCACTGTAGCAGCAGCAATCACAGGGACAGCAACAAGCACTGTAGCAGCAACAATCACAGGAACAGCAACAAGCAATGTAGCAGCAACAATCAGAGGGATAGCAACAAGCACTGTAGCAGCAACAATCACAGGAACAGCAACAAACACTGTAGCAGCAACAATCACAGGCACAGCAACAAGCACTGTAGCAGCAACAATCACAGGGACAGCAACAAGCACTGTAGCAGCAACAATCACAGGAACAGCAACAAGCAATGTAGCAGCAACAATCAGAGGGATAGCAACAAGCACTGTAGCAGCAACAATCAGAGGGACAGCAACAAGCAATGTAGCAGCAACAATCACAGGGACAGCAACAAGCACTGTAGCAGCAACAACCACAGGGACAGCAACAAGCACTGTAGCAGCAACAATCACAGGGACAGCAACAAGCACTGTAGCAGCAACAACCACAGGGACAGCAACAAGCACTGTAGCAGCAACAATCACAGGGACAACAACAAGCATTGTAGCAGCAACAATCACAGGGACAGCAACGAGCACAAGCATTTAAAAGTCTCCCTTAAGCTTTATTCCAGCACATAGAAATCTCCTTCCACCAGACAAGTGTCTTACCAGCTTTCTTCCTCACAACTCTAATTCCTCAATTCTTCTCTAATTCCCTCACCGTTCTCTCTCTCTCTCTCTCTCTCTCTCTCTCTCTCTCTCTCTCTCTCTCTCTCTCTCTCTCTCTCTCTCTCTCTCTCTCTCTCTCTCTCTATCTCTTTCTCTCTCTCTCTCTCCCACCATCACCACAGTTCCCCCTAACTTCAGCCCTCTCTCTCTCCCTCTCACTTGAGCAGCAGTAGCCACAGCAGAGGAGAGCGTCTCCCCAGGGTACATCACATTACCTCTCTAACTACTGTAATACTGACGAATTATTGTGAAATGTGTCGAGCGTCCGCCCATAGTAACTCAACCACTCTGACCCGACTTTCAGCATGTTTCCCCGGAGACCTCTTGAGGGCAGGCCAGCGCTTGTTCCCCGTCCAGGCCCTGGACTGGCTCCCCGCAGCAGCACGAACAACCTGATTGGTCCCCCACTTGCTCTTGGTCTCTGAGCGGTGACTCTGAATCTTCACCCTCGCTAGTCGAATCAGAGTCCGTGGTATGTACTTAGTGCACATTATTTTGCTCCGCTCAAGTTCTCCTCTCACTTAGCGATAGATTTATCGTCCACGTTGAAGTATTAGCGGACTCTAGTGGTGAATCAAGCCACATTTTGTGACTCCCGACAGCGGGGATAATGTCAGACAAATCGACGGCTTCGTACTGAGCATCAGTGGCAGTCTTGGGTTGTTATCTGTGTCTGTGATGACTCTTGTAGGAGGAGGGCAAGGGACCGGCTAGATGAGGAAATTAAAATGAGTTGGAACCAATAAGTCATTCAAAGTTCTGTACTCTAAATATATACGTTGGTTCGCAGCAAACAGCAACACATTAATGATAACACATATAAGATGACCTAAAATTACTTAACCAAGCAAACAATAGTTTAAGCAAGTCATATTAAGCAAGTTAAAAGTGTTTTCCTAAAATATCACCGAGGTCTCGGCAGATACCTCAGTGTTTATAAAACCCATAACTAAATCATTATGGTGGATCCTAAAGTATGTTATTAATCTTTACTTGACTAACTTTATCTCTTAAGCTGCACAAGAAGAAGGATTCATGGCAAGCAAGTGTTCACGGGTGAGATTTATATGTCCTATTCTCAGTCGGAAGAGAATTGTCTCAGCTACGATTACTGTGGAATAAGAAAGTCAGATACCCACTTTCTTCCAAGCTTTATATACCTTTTTGCTTGTTTGAAGGACCCATAACACTACACTCGGCTGTACAACGCATTTGAAACAACAGGCTTTTCCTCTTCATATGTATATTATGTGGTATATTGACATGCTTCAGGCACCAACATGTTTGAGCCTAAAATATAGATAACAAAATCACTCCTAAATTTTCTGAGCCCCGGGATGCTCAGTGGCATACTATACTGGACCAAAAACGTGCTCTGGGAGGCCGAGTAAACTATTATAACTAACATTCACTATGAGAGTAGCGAGAGAAGCTTGGAGTTTCAGAGAGAACACTGAGATCTCTATTGGTACACAATACCAACCGTACTAAAACCCTTAACCGTCGATACATGAGCTGAATAACGCTGGAGTAAATGAGCCAAGGTCATTATGAGCCCCAGGCAGATAAGGGACCCTATCCACTGCCCACAGGAAGGGTCTTCGGAAGCGTCCAGGTATGAGGTCATGGGAGATAAATAACTCACTTCATACGCAGCAGTAATATTCTTTTCACAACTAAGAAGAGAATATGTCTCACAATGTTCCTTGATCTCCCATACCCTCTAAGTATAAAGCATAGAGATTCCAGGACGTCGTACGGTGATACTGAAATGCTTTTCTAGTAGTACTCGATACCTGTTGGTAAATTAGATTTTGATTTTCAAGGTACCAAAGAATACAGCTCCCGGAGGCCACTATGAGCTAGGCTCACAATCCAAAAAATTCTCACTGCGATTTGTATTCCATGAGAATTACAGGTAATAGTACATTGGAAACTCAAGTCCCAATGCATTGGAAAACCCAGGTCACCATACATGGGAAACTCAGGTCACAGTACATGAGGGAACCCAGGTCACCATACATGGGGAATCATGATCACCATACATGGGGAATCATGATCACCATACATGGGGAATCATGATAACCATACATGGGAAATCATGATCACCATACATGGGGAATCATGGTCGCCATTTATGGTGAACTAAAGTCACCATATTGAAGGAAACCATGATCACTACATGAGGTGACCCAGGTCAGTGAACATGACAACAAATACGTCAGTCTGCTCATTAGCTGGAACAGCAGGTAAGCACGTTCACGTCCTTCTATCGGCCACTCCAGCTACTCCTCACCCCCTGAAGAGACTCTCAGGGGGCGGCGCCCCCAGACAGTTACAGAGTTGTTGAGAGGCGGGCCTTTGATCCCTCGCTACCAGCAACCACTCTTCCCTAGAACCTTCTTGGACCCCCATTAGCTGGTTTATCCTCATTTCCGCCAACTGGTTCTCTCTTACTTCTTAATCCTAGCATATACAACACGGGAGTGAAGGAAGGTCTGACTACACACAACACGGGAGTGAAGGAAGGTCTGTCCACACACAACACGGGAGTGAAGGAAGGTCTGACTACACACAACACGGCAATGAAGGAAGGTCTGACTACATAAAACACGGGAGTGAAGGAAGGTCTGACTACATACAACACGGGAGTGAAGGAAGGTCTGACTACATAAAACACGGGAGTGAAGGAAGGTCTGACTACATAAAACACGGGAGTGAAGGAAGGTCTGACTACATAAAACACGGGAGTGAAGGAAGGTCTGACTACATACAACACGGGAGTGAAGGAAGGTCTGACTACATAAAACACGGGAGTGAAGGAAGGTCTGACTACATACAACACGGGAGTGAAGGAAGGTCTGACTACATAAAACACGGGAGTAAAGGAAGGTCTGACTACATACAACACGGGAGTGAAGGAAGGTCTGACTACATACAACACGGGAGTGAAGGAAGGTCTGACTACATAAAACACGGGAGTGAAGGAAGGTCTGACTACATACAACACGGGAGTGAAGGAAGGTCTGACTACATAAAACACGGGAGTGAAGGAAGGTCTGACTACATACAACACGGGAGTGAAGGAAGGTCTGACTACATAAAACACGGGAGTGAAGGAGGTCTGACTACATAAAACACGGGAGTGAAGGAAGGTCTGACTACATACAACACGGGAGTGAAGGAAGGTCTGACTACATAAAACACGGGAGTGAAGGAGGTCTGACTACATAAAACACGGGAGTGAAGGAGGTCTGACTACATAAAACACGGGAGTGAAGGAAGGTCTGACTACATACAACACGGGAGTGAAGGAAGGTCTGACTACATAAAGCACGGGAGTGAAGGAGGTCTGACTACATAAAACACGAGAGTGAAGGAAGGTCTGACTACATAAAACACGGGAGTGAAGGAAGGTCTGACTACATAAAACACGGGAGTGAAGGAAGGTCTGACTACATAAAACACGGGAGTGAAGGAGGTCTGACTACATACAATACGGGAGTGAAGGAAGGTCTGACTACATAAAACACGGGAGTGAAGGAGGTCTGACTACATAAAACACGAGAGTGAAGGAAGGTCTGACTACATAAAACACGGGAGTGAAGGAGGTCTGACTACATACAATACGGGAGTGAAGGAAGGTCTGACTACACACAACACGGGAGTGAAGGAAGGTCTGACTACATAAAACACGGGAGTGAAGGAAGGTCTGACTACATACAACACGGGAGTGAAGGAAGGTCTGACTACATAAAACACGGGAGTGAAGGAGGTCTGACTACATAAAACACGGGAGTGAAGGAAGGTCTGACTACATACAACACGGGAGTGAAGGAAGGTCTGACTACATAAAACACGGGAGTGAAGGAGGTCTGACTACATAAAACACGGGAGTGAAGGAGGTCTGACTACATAAAACACGGGAGTGAAGGAAGGTCTGACTACATACAACACGGGAGTGAAGGAAGGTCTGACTACATAAAGCACGGGAGTGAAGGAGGTCTGACTACATAAAACACAAGAGTGAAGGAAGGTCTGACTACATAAAACACGGGAGTGAAGGAAGGTCTGACTACATAAAACACGGGAGTGAAGGAAGGTCTGACTACATAAAACACGGGAGTGAAGGAGGTCTGACTACATACAATACGGGAGTGAAGGAAGGTCTGACTACACACAACACGGGAGTGAAGGAAGGTCTGACTACATACAATACGGGAGTGAAGGAGGTCTGACTACATAAAACACGAGAGTGAAGGAAGGTCTGACTACATAAAACACGGGAGTGAAGGAGGTCTGACTACATACAATACGGGAGTGAAGGAAGGTCTGACTACACACAACACGGGAGTGAAGGAAGGTCTGACTACATACAATACGGGAGTGAAGGAGGTCTGACTACATAAAACACGAGAGTGAAGGAAGGTCTGACTACATAAAACACGGGAGTGAAGGAGGTCTGACTACATACAATACGGGAGTGAAGGAAGGTCTGACTACACACAACACGGGAGTGAAGGAAGGTCTGACTACATACAATACGGGAGTGAAGGAGGTCTGACTACATACAATACGGGAGTGAAGGAAGGTCTGACTACATAAAACACGGGAGTGAAGGAGGTCTGACTACATAAAACACGAGAGTGAAGGAAGGTCTGACTACATAAAACACGGGAGTGAAGGAGGTCTGACTACATACAATACGGGAGTGAAGGAAGGTCTGACTACACACAACACGGGAGTGAAGGAAGGTCTGACTACATACAATACGGGAGTGAAGGAAGGTCTGACTACATAAAACACGGGAGTGAAGGAAGGTCTGACTACATACAATACGGGAGTGAAGGAAGGTCTGACTACATAAAACACGGGAGTGAAGGAAGGTCTGACTACATAAAACACGGGAGTGAAGGAGGTCTGACTACATACAATACGGGAGTGAAGGAGGTCTGACTACATACAATACGGGAGTGAAGGAGGTCTGACTACACACAACACGGGAGTGAAGGAAGGTCTGACTACATACAATACGGGAGTGAAGGAGGTCTGACTACATAAAACACGGGAGTGAAGGAGGTCTGACTACATAAAACACGGGAGTGAAGGAGGTCTGACTACACACAACACGGGAGTGAAGGAAGGTCTGACTACATAAAACACGGGAGTGAAGGAAGGTCTGACTACATACAATACGGGAGTGAAGGAGGTCTGACTACATACAATACGGGAGTGAAGGAAGGTCTGACTACACACAATACGGGAGTGAAGGAGGTCTGACTACATAAAATACGGGAGTGAAGGAAGGTCTGACTACATACAATACGGGAGTGAAGGAGGTCTGACTACATACAATACGGGAGTGAAGGAAGGTCTGACTACACACAACACGGGAGTGAAGGAAGGTCTGACTACATACAATACGGGAGTGAAGGAAGGTCTGACTACATACAATACGGGAGTGAAGGAAGGTCTGACTACATACAATACGGGAGTGAAGGAAGGTCTGACTACATAAAATACGGGAGTGAAGGAAGGTCTGACTACATACAATACGGGAGTGAAGGAAGGTCTGACTACATACAATACGGGAGTGAAGGAAGGTCTGACTACATAAAATACGGGAGTGAAGGAAGGTCTGACTACATACAATACGGGAGTGAAGGAAGGTCTGACTACATACAATACGGGAGTGAAGGAAGGTCTGACTACATACAATACGGGAGTGAAGGAGGTCTGACTACATACAATACGGGAGTGAAGGAAGGTCTGACTACATACAATACGGGAGTGAAGGAAGGTCTGACTACATACAATACGGGAGTGAAGGAGGTCTGACTACATACAACACGGGAGTGAAGGAGGTCTGACTACATACAATACGGGAGTGAAGGAGGTCTGACTACATACAATACGGGAGTGAAGGAAGGTCTGACTACATACAATACGGGAGTGAAGGAGGTCTGACTACATACAATACGGGAGTGAAGGAAGGTCTGACTACATACAATACGGGAGTGAAGGAAGGTCTGACTACATACAATACGGGAGTGAAGGAAGGTCTGACTACATACAATACGGGAGTGAAGGAAGGTCTGACTACATACAATACGGGAGTGAAGGAAGGTCTGACTACATACAATACGGGAGTGAAGGAGGTCTGACTACATACAATACGGGAGTGAAGGAAGGTCTGACTACATACAATACGGGAGTGAAGGAAGGTCTGACTACATACAATACGGGAGTGAAGGAAGGTCTGACTACATACAATACGGGAGTGAAGGAAGGTCTGACTACATACAATACGGGAGTGAAGGAAGGTCTGACTACATACAATACGGGAGTGAAGGAAGGTCTGACTACATACAATACGGGAGTGAAGGAAGGTCTGACTACATACAACACGGGAGTGAAGGAAGGTCTGACTACATAAAACACGGGAGTGAAGGAAGGTCTGTCCACACACAACACGGGAGTGAAGGAAGGTCTGACTACACACAACACGGGAGTGAAGGAAGGTCTGACTACATAAAACACGGGAGTGAAGGAAGGTCTTACCACCACACACAAAACAGGAATTTATTAACCTTACTCAACACACTGCTTACCCAGGTAAGTTCAGCCGAGGTTCAACACCTGACACTCGACAACATGCAGAAAGTCAGAAAATGAACCCATCATTGTTAGACTAAAAGAGACTTCTTGATCAGCAAGACTGTTGGTGCTGGCGGGTTGGAGACTTACATCGCAACTTGGTTAGTCTGGCAACACATTACCAACATAAACAGGGCTAATACCAGAAATATTCTACACTTGACCAGTGTCAAAACAACATATAGCCAACAGAGGAAACAACCAGAAAAAAAAACATTAAACAGAGGAAAAAGACATTAAATAGAGCAAGAAAGATAATAAAAGACATAACAGGAGAGTTGCGAGACATTGTAACAAACACAGGAGGTGGAACTATAAATATTAAATTAAGGTCCTTGTGTGTGTGTGTGTGTGTGTGTGTGTGTGTGTGTGTGTGTGTGTGTGTGTGTGTGTGTGTGTGTGTGTGTGTGTGTGTGTGTGCGTGTGTGTGTGTGTGTGTGTGCATGCGCAAGATGCATCGTGAGCATTTGCAGGGTAGGAAGGCACGAGGGTTGCTAAGCGTATTATCCAGAGGTCTGAGGGGTTACTGAGGTGGTTTGGACATTTAGAGAGGATTGAGCAAAATAGGATGATTTCCGAGGGTGCATAAATTTGTAACTGTAGGAAAGAAGGGTAAGGGATGTCCTAGGAAAAGTTGGAGGGAGGTAGTAAAAGAGAGGTTTTGAACTCGAGGGACTTGGATGTCAAATAGGCGTGTGTGAGTGTGTTAGATAGGAGTGAGTGGAGGCAAATGGGTTTTTATGACTTGACGCGCTGTTGGAGTACAAGAGAGGAAATAATTGTGAAATGATTCAGGGGAAACCAGTTAGCCCGAGTTGAGTCCTGGAGGTGGGAAGTACAGTGTCTCCACTCTGAAGGAGGGGTAGAGATAGTGCAGGCTGGAGGGGCATCTCAGCTGTAACGTCGGCGCGGCCATGGCAAGACGGTGATGGAGTGAATGGTGAAATGAGAGACAACGAGATTTAATCGATGGAAACAAAGGATTTCTAAAATTCCCTGTAAGATAAGATAAGATTTCGTTCGGATTTTTAACCCCGGAGGGTTAGCCACCCAGTATAACCAAAGAAAGTCAGTGCGTCATCGAGGACTGTCTAACTTATTTCAATTGGTCCTTAATCTTGTCCCCCAGGATGCGACCCACACCAGTCGACTAACACCCAGTTACCTATTTGCTGCTAGGTGAACAGGACAACAGATGTAAGGAAACGTGTCGAAATGTTTCCACCCGCCGGGAATCGAACCCGGGCCCTCCGTGTGTGAAGCGGGAGCTTTAGCCACCAGGCCACCGGGCCCTTCACAACCATCAAAGAACCTTCCATGGAGGGTAAAATTGACATTGTTTGGAGCCTCAACACGTTAAAATGCAACTCTGTGAATGACCCCCACAGACTCAGTGTTTGCCGGGGAACACCCATAGTTGGTAGGACTGAGGACTGAGTCAAGGCTCAGTGTTGTATACCATTTATAATACAAGTTGACACGAATAGTAATGGAAAATAAAAAAAAAAGTGAAACGAATTAATTTTTTAATCAGTATCTGTTTCCAGCTATTTTTTTAATATCTAAGTAAAATAAAACGTGAACCAAACATTAAATATATATATATATATATATATATATATATATATATATATATATATATTTAAAACCTCAAGGAAGCATTGAATACCTTCGGATAATTGCATAAAAACTCTAATTATGAAGCAGCAGAGTTTATAAAATTCATTGCAAAGACTGAAAACAGGTATACAAGGAACAGACAGAAATTTAACGTAATTACCGGAGTAACTAGACGTAAAAGATAGACAAAAGAGAGAGTTACACCAGTTTTCCAGCATGTCTAGAGCGATAACCATAATATTAACTGGGATGCTGCTGTTACTAAATATAGAGGAAAAATCACGAATAAGAGAAAAATCACTGAAGCGGCTATGATTGCTTCACAATCTAATTTATAAAGTAAAACTGCACACAAGGCCAGTGGAAACCCGATGCTATTGCCATCCTTACCCTGAAGGTGCTTGTTCCTACATCCAACTTGATTTCTGCACCTGAACTTGATTATTCTGACCTAGTTCTGTGATTTACGTCATGTAACCTTTGTGCATATTGTGTATACCTTGTTCCCTTGTAATTCTGCTGGAGACCGCAACTGTAGCTCGAAATGTAAAGTATAAACCAACATACACGCATATACATATATATGTCGTGCCGAATAGGTAAAAGTGGTCAATTAGCAAGAACTCATTTAAAATTAAGTCCTTTCTAAAATTTTCTCTTGTATGTTTAAATATATATTTTTTCATTCATATTAATAATTAATATGTTAATAATTTTGTACCAAAAGAACTATAGAAAACTTACCTAACCTTATTATAACAATCGTAATTTAGTTTAGCCTAATATATATAAATATGTATGGCGAGCCTAACACTCCACTGTAACAGAAGATTCTGAAGGCTGTGAGGGATGTTGCTTTCTGGAACACGTATTTACTATATATTATACGACGAGGCATTCCTCACAGCCTGGCTTGTAACTCAGTGGCAGCTCATTCGGCTCACAACCAAAGGAGCCGGGGTCAATCTTGAGAGACTTACGACCAAGTCGCTTTACACCTGTTGCTCTCTGTTCACTTAAGAGGCACATGTACCAGGGTGTTAGTCGACATGTTGTGGGTGGGTGGCGTCTTGTGTGGTGATAGTATATCTTAGATACAGTTGGGCATTGAAATGACCTGTGCTAGGACAACAGCTATTACCCTGTAAATCCAACAGTGTAATAAAAACTAAGAGAGAAATGCGATAACAAAGCAGGTGATCAACTGATAACAAGGCAGTAGCAGCCCATTCATAATCTTTGTCGTGATTATTGCTGAGTCTGCAATCATGCCCTGCCCAATCCAACGCTATACATAATGCCAATATTTTAAAAGCATTTTTCATACTTAATAACATACTCACCTAATAAATGTATATAATTTACATAACGCAGGAGGATGAGGGGAAGGGGGGGGATACACAAGCCATTGCTTCTTCCCCTCCTCCTTCCCCCTTCCTCTGACCACTTCCACGAGATGGCGCACCACAAGATGATGGCAGACAGGGAAATGACTCATTTTAAAAGATTTCTCTACGTAATTTTAATGAAAAGAATTAAGGTTTAGTCCTGCTTGTTGTATTATCTGTCTCATAAGAACTTGTGAAAGAAGGAGCACTGCAACAGGCCTACTGGCCCATGCTAGCAAGATCTAAGTCGTACCCATAAGACAGTATTTATAATGACCTTAAAACAGACTTTGTTACTTTTCCTTCATATATTTTTCAGTTGTTTTAATCAATATTTGTAAGTGCATCACCGTTACTTATATATTCCTACTATTTCATTGCTACTTATACTGCTGCTTACGGTGCCACTACTGTTACTGCTGCTTACGGTGCCACTACTGTTACTGCTGCTTACGGTGCCACTACTGTTACTGCTGCTTACGGTGCAACTACTGTTACTGCTGCTTACGGTGCCACTACTGTTACTGCTGCTTACGGTGCCACTACTGTTACTGCTGCTTACGGTGCAACTACTGTTACTGCTGCTTACGGTGCCACTACTGTTACTGCTACTTCTATTGCTAGAATTACTATTATTTCTTGAATTACTATCACAACTACTTGTACTATCACAACTATATCTATTTCTACCAATACTACTGAAAAATAGATGTCATTATGTATTTGCAAAAAAAGAAGCATAACAGTCTTGAGACTGCTACTAGTAATAGTAGTAGTAGTACTAATAGTAGTAGTAGTAGTAGTAGTAACAGTAGTATTAGCAGTAGTAGTAATCGTAGTGGTAGTAGTAGTAGTAGTCGTAGTGGTAGTAGTCGTAGTGGTAGTAGTCGTAGTAATAGTAATAGAAGTGTAGTAACAGTAGTAGTAGTAGTCACACGGGTTTGTTTTGACTCTATTAACTGGGTACAGCTGAGGGAAACGTTGTATCGTATCTTCATTGCTGAAACGTTTCGCCTACACAACAGGCTCCTTCACTCTCCAGTATTAACGTTTTATAAGAACAGGAGAGCCCCGCATATACGGCGCCTCCTGTAAGCCTGACTCCATGTGTTGGTGATCAGTGGTGCAGTAGTGGATTTACCTCCCAGACGAGAAGATACGGGTTCGTTCCTCTGGAGAGTCGAGACGGTTGGGCTAAGCTCCTCACAGTTGTTGTTCCTGTTAATAATCAGAAGAATTTTTTTTTCTTCTTCCTCTTATTCTTTTCCTTTGTCTTTTCTTTTTATTTCTTGTTTTCTTCTTCCTCTTCTTCTACTTCCTCTTCTTTGGCCATTAAAAGTTGTAAATAATGGACTTAACCTAAAGAGCTCAGAGTGGGTTCAAGCGCAGGGTGAGTGGAAAAATAAAAATAATTCAGACTGAAATTTTGCATATTGGAAGACGATGATGGACGTCTCACTACGTATTTGCATAAGCCAAGTGATAGATGCACCGCAAATACAAGCGAGGAGCGCCACTCCTTTCTAGGTAACTTTGTTGCATTATACAGAGAATTTGGAGAAGATCGAACCCCTGATTACACTATGGTGCAGAGAATAAGATTTATAGCGAGTTTAAACAGTCTTTTGTTAATGGTTCGAGTGGTTATCTTTCCCGTGGTTTTAAGAAGACGACTCCTAAATTGAAAAGGAAAGAATGGAGAAATATTTATTATGAGGAAAAACAAGGGAGAACAATATATATATATATATATATATATATATATATATATATATATATATATATATATATATATATATATATATATATATATATATATATATATATATATATGTGTGTATGCAATAAGATCACAGTAAACAGGTGATTTCAGAATATGCAAAACAACCACTGTGAAAGAACAGATAAATTCCAAGCGCTTTCGTGACTACTCACATTATCAAGGAACTATAATACTTCCTTGATAATGTGAGTAGTCACGAAAGCGCTTGGAATTTCTCTATTCTTTCAGAGTGGTTGTTTTGCATATTCTGAAATCACCTGTTTACTGTGATCTTATTGCATATATATATATATATATATATATATATATATATATATATATATATATATATATATATATATATATATATATATATATATATATATATATATATATATATATATATATATATATATATATATATATATATATATATATATATATATATATATATATATATATATATATATATATATATATATATATATATAGGATGGGGTCCAACTCTGGTGTAAATTGTGGGACCCATAGTCTCGGAGAAGTGGATAAAAAGGCTTCAGGGAAAAATATTTAGATTTCTTCCTGAAGCCGTTTCAATATTCCACTTCCCCTACCACCCCATCTTTTCATTCTTTTTTACCAATAGGTATATTTTATTACATAATATGGTGCATATATGTAACGGTATATATATATATATATATATATATATATATATATATAACGGAAATCTGCTAACTCTTTTGCCCTCTTCCTGGACTGCTAGTTCTTTCTTTCTTTTTTACGAAGACTTCAGATGGAAGGTGAGTTTTACCAACTTATACAAACATCAAGCATACGCTCTTTAATTCCCTTCGTTTCTTAGTGTTTCTTATTCATGTAACATTTCTTTTACAGTTAAGGAGGAGGCTTATTCTGAGAGTGAGACACGGGAGCATTGATCCCCGGAGCCACCAGGAGTTATAAACACACAGTAGCAGGAGAGGTGGAAGATATAAGGTGGTGGTATCGTCGCGTCGTGCTGTGTTTACAACTGGGCAATCCTCCTTCACATTATTACATTCTGAGGCCAGTTTTATGTCTCTTTTATGCCTTACATCCCAGGGTCGCAGTCATAAATGACACTAATTACCCTGGTCCTGACTAAGGGCCAGAGATAGAGAGCTTCAGTCTTGGTAGCTTTATTGTGCTTGTGGGCTGGTTGTGAGGGGAGGTGCCACCGCCCACACCACTACACTTCAGATCTGGAGGACACTGATGCACTCCACATCTGTGGCACACTGCTAAACACCAAGGCCTGAAACACGCCACAACATTACACACATCTGGAGCACCCGCCACACTACACACACCTGGGGCACACAGCCACACTACACACACCTAGGGCACCCGCCACACTACACACTCCTGGAACACACCCCCACACTACACACATCTGGGGCACCCGCCACACTGCACACCCCTGGGGTACACAGCCACACTACACACACCTGGGGCACACCGCCACACTACATACTCCTGGAACACACCGCCACACTACACACTCCTGGAGTACACAGCCACACACCACACACCTGGGGCACACCGCCACACTACACACTCCTGAAACACACCGCCACACTACACATACCTGGGGTACACAGCCACACTCCACACACCTGGGGCACACCGCCACACTACACACTCCTGGAACACACCGCCACACTACACACACCTGGGGCACCCGCCACACTGCACACCCCTGGGGTACACAACCACACTACACACACCTGGGGCACACCGCCACACTACACACTCCTGAAACACACCCCCACACTACACACATCTGGGGCACCCGCCACACTGCACACCCCTGGGGTACACAGCCACACTACACACACCTGGGGCACACCGCCACACTGCACTCACCTGGGGCACCCGCCACACTGCACACCCCTGGGGTACACAGCCACATTACACACACCTGGGGCACACCGCCACACTACACACACCTGGAACACACCGCCACACTACACACACCTGGGGTACCCGCCACACTGCACACCCCTGGGGTACACAGCCACACTACACACACATGGGGCACACAGCCACACTACACACTCCTGGAACACACCGCCACACTACACACCCCTGGGGTACACAGCCACACTACACACACCTGGGGCACACCGCCACACTACACACACCTGGAACACACCGCCACACTACACACACCTGGGGTACCCGCCACACTGCACACCCCTGGGGTACACAGCCACACTACACACACCTGGGGCACACCGCCACACTACACACTCCTGGAACACACCGCCACACTACACACCCCTGGGGTACACAGCCACACTACACACACCTGGGGCACACCGCCACACTACACACTCCTGGAACACACCGCCACACTACACACACCTGGAACACACCGCCACACTACACACACCTGGGGCACACAGCCACACTACACACACCTGGGGCACAGCCACACTACACACACCTGGGGCACACAGCCACACTACACACACCTGGGGCACAGCCACACTACACACACCGGGGGCACACAGCCACACTACACACACCTGGGGCACAGCCACACTACACACACCTGAGGCACACAGCCACACTACACACACCTGGGGCACAGCCACACTACACACACCTGGGGCACAGCCACACTACACACACCTGGGGCACAGCCACACTACACACACCTGGGGCACAGCCACACTACACACACCTGGGGCACAGCCACACTACACACACCTGGGGCACAGCCACACCACACACACCTGGGGCACAGCCACACTACACACACCTGGGGCACAGCCACACTACACACACCTGGGGCACAGCCACACTACACACACCTGGGGCACACCGCCACACTACACACACCTGGGGCACAGCCACAGTACACACACCTGGGGCACAGCCACACTACACACACCTGGGGCACAGCCACACTACGCACACCTGGGGCACAGCCACATTACACACACCTGGGGCACAGCCACACTACACACACCTGGGGCACAGCCACACTACACACACCTGGGGCACAGCCACACTACACACACCTGGGGCACACAGCCACACTACACACACCTGGGGCACAGCCACACTACACACACCTGGGGCACACAGCCACACTACACACACCTGGGGCACAGCCACACTACACACACCTGGGGCACAGCCACACTACACACACCTGGGGCACAACCACACTACACACACCTGGGGCACACAGCCTCACTACACACACCTGGGGCACAGCCACACTACACACACCTGGGGCACAGCCACACTACACACACCTGGGTCACAGCCACACTACACACACCTGGGGCACAGCCACACTACACACACCTGGGGCACAGCCACACTACACACACCTGGGGCACAGCCACACTACACACACCTGGGGCACAGCCACACTACACACACCTGGGGCACAGCCACACTACACACACCTGGGGCACAGCCACACTACACACACCTGGGGCACAGCCACACTACACACACCTGGGGCACAGCCACACTACACACACCTGGGGCACAGCCACACTACACACACCTGGGGCACAGCCACACTACACACACCTGGGGCACAGCCACACTACACACACCTGGGGCACAGCCACACTACACACACCTGGGGCACAGCCACACTACACACACCTGGGGCACAGCCACACTACACACACCTGGGGCACAGCCACACTACACACACCTGGGGCACAGCCACACTACACACACCTGGGGCACAGCCACACTACACACACCTGGGGCACAGCCACACTACACACACCTGGGGCACAGCCACACTACACACACCTGGGGCACAGCCACACTACACACACCTGGGGCACAGCCACACTACACACACCTGGGGCACAGCCACACTACACACACCTGGAACACACCGCCACACTACACACACCTGGGGCACAGCCACACTACACACACCTGGGGCACAGCCACACTACACACACCTGGGGCACAGCCACACCACACACACCTGGGGCACAGCCACACCACACACACCTGGGGCACAGCCACACTACACACACCTGGGGCACAGCCACACTACACACACCTGGGGCACAGCCTCACTACACACACCTGGGGCACAGCCACACTACACACACCTGGGTCACAGCCACACTACACACACCTGGGGCACAGCCACACTACACACCTGGGGCACAGCCACACTACACACACCTGGGGCACAGCCACACTACACACACCTGGGGCACAGCCACACTACACACACCTGGAACACACCGCCACACTACACACACCTGGGGCACAGCCACACTACGCTCACCTGGGGCACAGCCACACTACACACACCTGGGGCACAGCCACACCACACACACCTGGGGCACAGCCACACCACACACACCTGGGGCACAGCCACACTACACACACCTGGGGCACAGCCACATTACACACACCTGGGGCACAGCCACACTACACACACCTGGGGCACAGCCACACTACACACACCTGGGGCACAGCCTCACTACACACACCTGGGGCACAGCCACACTACACACACCTGGAGCACACAGCCACACTACACACACCTGGGGCACAGCCACACTACACACACCTGGAGCACACAGCCACACTACACACACCTGGGGCACAGCCACACTACACACACCTGGGGCACAGCCTCACTAGACACACCTGGGGCACACCCACACTACACACACCTGGAGCACACAGCCACACTACACACACCTGGGGCACAGCCACACTACACACACCTGGGGCACAGCCACACTACACACACCTGGGACACAGCCACACTACACACACCTGGGACACAGCCACACTACACGCACCTGGGACACAGCCACACTACACACACCTGGGGCACAGCCACACTACACACACCTGGGACACAGCCTCACTACACACACCTGGGGCACAGCCACACTACACACACCTGGGGCACAGCCACACCACACACACCTGGGGCACAGCCACACTACACACACCTGGGACACAGCCACACTACACACACCTGGGACACAGCCACACTACACACACCTGGGGCACAGCCACACTACACACACCTGGGACACAGCCACACTACACACACCTGGGACACAGTCACACTACACACACCTGGGGCACAGCCACACAACACACACCTGGAACACAGCCACACTACACACACCTGGAACACAGCCACACTACACACACCTGGAACACAGCCACACTACACACACCTGGAACACAGCCACACTACACACACCTGGAACACAGCCACACTACACACACCTGGAACACAGCCACACTACACACACCTGGAACACAGCCACACTACACACACCTGGAACACAGCCACACTACACACACCTGGAACACAGCCACACTACACACACCTGGGGCACAGCCACACTACACACACCTGGGACACAGCCACACTACACACACCTGGGACACAGCCACACTACACACACCTGGAGCACACAGCCACACTACACACACCTGGGACACAGCCACACTACACACACCTGGAGCACTCAGCCACACTACACACACCTGGGACACAGCCACACTACACACACCTGGGGCACAGCCACACTACACACACCTGGGACACAGCCACACTACACACACCTGGGACACAGCCTCACTACACACACCTGGGACACAGCCACACTACACACACCTGGGACACAGCCACAATACACACACCTGGGACACAGCCACACTACACACACCTGGGACACAGCCTCACTACACACACCTGGGACACAGCCACACTACACACACCTGGAACACAGCCACACTACACACACCTGGGGCACAGCCTCACTACACACACCTGGGACACAGCCACACTACACACACCTGGAACACAGCCACACTACACACACCTGGAACACAGCCACACTACACACACCTGGAACACAGCCACACTACACACACCTGGAACACAGCCACACTACACACACCTGGGGCACAGCCTCACTACACACACCTGGGACACAGCCACACTACACACACCTGGAACACAGCCACACTACACACACCTGGAACACAGCCACACTACACACACCTGGGGCACAGCCTCACTACACACACCTGGGACACAGCCACACTACACACACCTGGAACACAGCCACACTACACACACCTGGAACACAGCCACACTACACACACCTGGAACACAGCCACACTACACACACCTGGAACACAGCCACACTACACACACCTGGGGCACAGCCACACTACACACACCTGGGACACAGCCACACTACACACACCTGGGACACAGCCACACTACACACACCTGGAGCACACAGCCACACTACACACACCTGGGACACAGCCACACTACACACACCTGGAGCACACAGCCACACTACACACACCTGGGACACAGCCACACTACACACACCTGGGGCACAGCCACACTACACACACCTGGGACACAGCCACACTACACACACCTGGGACACAGCCACACTACACACACCTGGAACACAGCCACACTACACACACCTGGAACACAGCCACACTACACACACCTGGGACACAGCCACACTACACACACCTGGGACACAGCCACACTACACACACCTGGGACACAGCCACACTACACACACCTGGAACACAGCCACACTACACACACCTGGGGCACACAGCCACACTACACACACCTGGAACACAGCCACACTACACACACCTGGAACACAGCCACACTACACACATCTGGGGCACAGCCACACTACACACACCTGGGACACAGCCACACTACACACACCTGGAACACAGCCACACTACACACACCTGGGACACAGCCACACTACACACACCTGGGACACAGCCACACTACACACACCTGGGGCACAGCCACACTACACACACCTGGGACACAGCCACACTACACACACCTGGGACACAGCCACACTACACACACCTGGAACACAGCCACACTACACACACCTGGAACACAGCCACACTACACACACCTGGGACACAGCCACACTACACACACCTGGGACACAGCCACACTACACACACCTGGGACACAGCCACACTACACACACCTGGAACACAGCCACACTACACACACCTGGGGCACACAGCCACACTACACACACCTGGAACACAGCCACACTACACACACCTGGAACACAGCCACACTACACACATCTGGGGCACAGCCACACTACACACACCTGGGACACAGCCACACTACACACACCTGGAACACAGCCACACTACACACACCTGGGACACAGCCACACTACACACACCTGGGACACAGCCACACTACACACACCTGGGGCACAGCCACACTACACACACCTGGGACACAGCCACACTACACACACCTGGGACACAGCCACACTACACACACCTGGAACACAGCCACACTACACACACCTGGAACACAGCCACACTACACACACCTGGGACACAGCCACACTACACACACCTGGGACACAGCCACACTACACACACCTGGGACACAGCCACACTACACACACCTGGAACACAGCCACACTACACACACCTGGGGCACACAGCCACACTACACACACCTGGAACACAGCCACACTACACACACCTGGAACACAGCCACACTACACACATCTGGGGCACAGCCACACTACACACACCTGGGACACAGCCACACTACACACACCTGGAACACAGCCACACTACACACACCTGGGACACAGCCACTCTACACACACCTGGGACACAGCCACACTACACACACCTGGGGCACACAGCCACACTACACAAACCTGGAACACAGCCACACTACACACACCTGGGACACAGCCACACTACACACACCTGGGGCACACAGCCACACTACACACACCTGGAACACAGCCACACTACACACACCTGGAACACAGCCACACTACACACACATTGGGCACAGCCACACTACACACACCTGGGGCACAGCCACACTACACACATCTGGGGCACAGCCACACTACACACACCTGGGGCACAGCCACACTACACACACCTGGGGCACAGCCACACTACACACACCTGGAACACACAGCCACACTACACACACCTGGGGCACAGCCACACTACACACACCTGGGGCACAGCCACACTACACACACCTGGGGCACAGCCACACTACACACACCTGGGGCACAGCCACACTACACACACCTGGGACACAGCCACACTACACACACCTGGAACACAGCCACACTACACACACCTGGGACACAGCCACACTACACACACCTGGGACACAGCCACACTACACACACCTGGAACACAGCCACACTACACACACCTGGGACACAGCCACACTACACACACCTGGGACACAGCCACACTACACACACCTGGGGCACAGCCACACTACACACACCTGGGACACAGCCACACTACACACACCTGGGACACAGCCACACTACACACACCTGGAACACAGCCACACTACACACACCTGGAACACAGCCACACTACACACACCTGGGACACAGCCACACTACACACACCTGGGACACAGCCACACTACACACACCTGGGACACAGCCACACTACACACACCTGGAACACAGCCACACTACACACACCTGGGGCACACAGCCACACTACACACACCTGGAACACAGCCACACTACACACACCTGGAACACAGCCACACTACACACATCTGGGGCACAGCCACACTACACACACCTGGGACACAGCCACACTACACACACCTGGAACACAGCCACACTACACACACCTGGGACACAGCCACACTACACACACCTGGGACACAGCCACACTACACACGCCTGGGGCACACAGCCACACTACACAAACCTGGAACACAGCCACACTACACACACCTGGGACACAGCCACACTACACACACCTGGGGCACACAGCCACACTACACACACCTGGAACACAGTCACACTACACACACCTGGAACACAGCCACACTACACACACATTGGGCACAGCCACACTACACACACCTGGGGCACAGCCACACTACACACACCTGGGGCACAGCCACACTACACACACCTGGGGCACAGCCACACTACACACACCTGGGGCACAGCCACACTACACACACCTGGAACACACAGCCACACTACACACACCTGGGGCACAGCCACACTACACACACCTGGGGCACAGCCACACTACACACACCTGGGGCACAGCCACACTACACACACCTGGGGCACAGCCACACTACACACACCTGGGACACAGCCACACTACACGCCTGAAACCGTCATTGCAACACACCTTACATTTTTACCCTTCGTTTTCTTACTCATTACTCTTTGTCAGTTCCTGCACTTTATCTTATCTTGCAAAAAAAATTATGTGAATAAATAGTTTAGAAAATCGACAAGTTGATAAATGAAACACTTGTGAAACATTCTGGTATCTTTATTCTGGAAACGTTTAACCAACCACTGGCTGGCTAAACGTCTCTTGAGATCCATCTTTAGGAAGGCACTGAATCTGTCACTGGATGATCGCCAATGGAATCAGTAACTCTTTCTGTGCAACTGGGAGGTATAGGGGCTCCCAAGGCAATGCAGGTTGTATTACCTACATTTCTGTCTTCCTATACTGCATCCAGTGAACTAGTGAAGGAGAGTGTCCAAGAACACTCGAGAGATGCTGTAGGAGCTGAAAGCGACGTTCATCGAGGAAGCTGTGCAGTGGGACAAGGAGACCAACTCCTTCATGGTATTGCAAGTTATCCCACTGTGACAGACCCCGGGACTGGAGGGTAAGAGAGGACATGATAACGACATATAAAATACCGAGATTTGATAAGGTGGATAACGATAGGATGTTTCAGAGATGGCACACAGTAACAAGGGTCACAGTTGGAAGTTGAAAACTAAGATGAGTCACAGGGATGTTAGGAAGTATTTCTTCAGCCACAGAGTCGTCAGGAAGTGCAACAATTTGGAGAGTGATGCAGTGGAGGCAAGTTCCACACACACATGCATGGAGCAGGGATAGAGAGGACCTAGTAGCGTCTAGTGAAGAGGCGGGGGCAGGAGCTGAGTCTCGACCCCTGCAACCACAATTAGGTGGGTACACACACGTACACACACACACACACACACACACACACACACACACACACACACACACACACACACACACACAGTGTAGAGACAGTGTAGTGGGTCACAAGCGCCAGGCTCCGAGGATCTTAGTGCTTTTAGGGCGTGTTTTAGCAGCTAGAAGCATCCAGTGTTAGTGACAACGTCAGTGAACAACCCTACAAGTGATAACCAATGTATTAGAAAAAATAAATAAAGTTAAGGCGAGAGAAAGCCTGAAATTATACAACAAAATTTCAAAGTGCCAGTTCGTTGAGGCCTAGTGGGCACCTGTTGCCACATTGTTACATATATACAAAGTACAAAGCGAGTGACTAAAGAGAAAAGACCAAATAAAATTAAGAGAGGGTGGTAACGACAAAATGTGATGTATCACACAGCGTGAACAAGCTAGCCAGAAAGGGGATATATATATGTATACATAAATATATATAAGCAGAGGTGGTGGCAGCAGTAGGCCTGAGGGAGTAGGCCGCCATAACAGGTTGGGTGTCATCACAAATAAGTAGGGTACTTACCAAAAGTGGAGTGAAAATTATAAAAGTAGCAGTATACAAGTGATAAGTGTGGTAAATGAGGACTCAAAAGGGCAAGAGATAAGTATAGCCGAAGAAGTCAGAGGCGGAAGGGCGAGGTGTACGAGTCATCATACAACGAGCATCGTACAGCGAGCATCGTACATCAGGCATCTGGATGGACGTCCCCTCTGAGTAACGTACAAATCACTTGTTTGTGGTGGCGGGAAGTCTGAGGGTAGAACCGGCCCGGCGGACACTGGTAGCTGGCTATCTTTAACCCTGCTCCAGGGCGATTATCATACACAAAACACCTAGCAGTAGTAGGAAGATAAAATTTGTAGGAGCAAGGACTAATGGGACTACAGCCCTGACAACAGTTTCGAGAGATAATGTTTTAGGACACAAAGACAGTACAATCTGAGAAGCAAGTATTGGGTACACATGTAGTAAAAAGGTAGTGAAAGAGTGACTTGTTAACACACGCTAGTATTATAATTATTAGAACTACTCTCAGTGTTAATGGTATCTCATTAGTATTACGGGTACACAGAAGTGAGTTGTATTTCTGGGACATATAAACAACTGACGTGCCCACACACACACATGAAGCGCGCACACACATACACACTGTGGGCCGGGAGGGGCTGGGTCTCGACCCCTGAAACCACATCTAGGTGAGTACACACAGCTGATCCTTGGAATCTGACCGCCCCACCCACAGACCCCCCACAGACCCTCACTCCCTACTTTTCTTCCCTCGCTCCCTCCCTCCCTCCCCCTACTCGATCATCACTCACTACTCTCTCTCTCTCTCTCTCTCTCTCTCTCTCTCTCTCTCTCTGTCTCTCTGTCTCTCTCTCTCCCTCTCTCTCTCCCTCTCTCCCTCTCTCTCTCCTCTCTCTCTCTCTCTCTCTCTCTCTCTCTCTCTCTCTCTCTCTCTCTCTCTCTCTCTCTCTCTCTCTCTCTCTCTCTCTCTCTCTCTCTCTCTCTCTCCCTCTCTCTCTCTCCCTCTCTCTCTCTCCCTCTCTCTCTCTCTCTCTCTCTCTCTCTCTCTCTCTCTCTCTCTCTCTCTCTCTCTCTCTCTCTCTCTCTCGCGCGCTCTCTCTCGCTCTCTGCACCTCCTCCTGCCTTATTGTCACCACTGACAGTTTTGACACAGTTCTTGCAGCTAGCCAAGGAGGGTCCCTTGCTGGATCAGGAACTTGCATTTTGGTAGCAAAGTGTTCAGCAAAGAGGTCCGCCTTCTCTTGACTACTAGTAGAGGTGGTCCCATCCTGTCGATTTAGAGGTGGAATAAGTTCATCAGGCAGATAACCTTGTCTGTCCTTGACCAGGGACCACCAGGTTTTGGAGCCTACCCTACCTGATGCTAACTTTCTTTTAGTGTCCACCTCCCATTTAGTAATGGCCCACTTTTGAACATCACCCACCCATATGCCTACAGGCTTGCATGTGCAAGTTCCTGTTATAGGTGGTAGGATGTCTCTTATACCTTTTCGCCATGCTTTGTACTTAGCAGTAGCAGCCTCTCTACAACGAAAGCCAAACCAAGGCTGATCTGTAGGCTTTGTCACATATTGCCGGTGAGGAATGTGTTCTTGTTGCAGATTAAGGATGTGTCCAGTGAAGGCTTTCACTTGGTTGTCAACATCCCCGGAGAAGAGCATTCCAGTCGGTGGTGGCGAGCTCAGAGCAAAGGGCTGGCCAATTACCTCTTTCCCATAGCCAGGTTGTGCGTGTGGACTCCTCACCTCGTTCTGTTGGGATCTTAAGTGTGGTAAAAACAGCCTTGTGGTCAGACGATCCACGTACCGAGGGGGTTGACAAGTGACTATGCCTTCTGCCAGATCACTCACTACTGGGTCAAGGGAGGAGCCAGAGATATGAGTAGGGAAATCAACAAAGTTTCTCATGTCAAACACTGCAAGAAGGTCATCAAAGTCCCTCTGTATAAGGTGCTGGTTGAGGTCACCAACAATTATAATATGTTGACAGTTGTGTTGTAGCAGAAGGGGAGTCAATATTTTCCATTAGGAAGTTGATAGGGTCTGCATGTTGCCACTGAGGTCTGTACATTGCACATGCTAGTACAGAGGTACTAGTGTTTATACAGAGCTTGAAGAACATCATTTCAAGATGTGTAGGGGTGGCAACATCTATGTGCTGGGCATGAACACTTTTAGAGAAGCACACAGCAACACCACCTCCTTGCCCTTGCCTGTCTCTTCTCATCCATGAGGTGTAAAGCCAGCAATTCTTGCAAAATTTTCTGGAGTCCTGTCATCCAAAAATGTTTCAACAACAGCTATCATGTCGGGACGTCGAGTGCTCACAAAGCTATGTGAGCTCTCCAACATTAGTAATGAAACCTCTAATGTTGGCCGACAGGATGCTGATAGACTGGCTCCTCATGATGAAGTGGTCAGCTTGAGGTGGTGGGTGTGTAGGGAATGTAAGGTGCCTGCCCTTGAGGAGGGGAGGGGTACTGAGGCAGCTGCAGGGATGTAGGTCTGTGGTCTTGTATAAGGCCCAATCCCACCTGATGGGCTGGGATGGGAGTAGCTAAGTGGGTGACGTGAGAGTGTTTACAAATTCAGAGATCCTGCTGGTTTGTTCTGAGAACAGGTCTCTAAACAGGTGGCCCTGTCTGTCAAGTTCCTTTTTCTTCCGACACTGGTCCTCCTTATGTCCTTTCTTGTAGCAGTAGTTACACCTGGTATCTCGCAGGCAGTAGTTGGCAGAGTGCCTTCCAGGTGACAGCGAGAGCACAGCCTAGGTGCCTGGGAGGGTGGACTAGGATTTGTTGTACCTCCTGTGTTTCGCAGATTTGTCCTCGGATTCTGCCGCTGGAACTGTGTTAGTGGAGGGTGAGACGGCTGTAGATGTCTTCCTCCACCACGTCCTCCTCCACGTCCTCTACCCCGCCCTCTACCAGTTCTGACAGATGTGTCCCTGCTGTTCGTACTTCGGCGTAGCAGGTGATCAGGTGCAGTGATAGTTCCCTGATCACTAACTGCACCGTTCTCTGGTGGAGAAACTCCTGGCTCAGAGCTTGCTGTCGAAGCACTACTACCAGATTCTAGAATAGTATCGGCAGGTGTGCTGACAGGTGTAGGATCAGGGATGGTATGTGCACTGTCAAGTAGACTGGCAGTGGCTGAAGCCCTCTCTCCCTCTCTCCCTCTCTCTCCCTCTCTCTCCCTCTCTCTCCCTCTCTCTCCCTCTCTCTCCCTCTCTCTCCCTCTCTCCCTCTCTCTCTCTCTCTCACTCTCTCTCCCTCTCTCTCCCTCTCTCTCCCTCTCTCTCTCTCTCTCCCTCTCTCTCGCTCTCTCTCTCTCTCTCTCTCTCTCTCTCTCTCTCTCTCTCTCTCTCTCTCTCTCTCTCTCTCTCTCTCTCTCTCTCTCTCTCTCTCTCTCTCTCTCTCTCTCTCTCTCTCTCTCCCTCTCTACTCTCTCTCTCTCTCTCTCTCTCTCTCACTCTCTCTCCCCTCTCTCTCTCTCTCTCTCCTCTCCCTCTCTCCCTCCCCCTCTCTCTCTCCCCCTCCCTCCCTCTCTCCCTCTCTCTCCCCTCTCTCTCTCTCTCTCCTCTCTCTCCCTCTCTCACTCTCCCTCTCTCCTCTCTCTCCCTCTCTCTCCCTCTCTCTCCCTCTCTCTCTCTCCTGCTCTCTCTCTCTCTCTCCTGCTCTCTCTCTCTCTCTCCCTCTCTCTCTCTCTCTCTCTCTCTCTCTCTCTCTCTCTCATCCTCTCTCTCCCTCTCTCCCTCTCTCTCCCTCTCTCCCACTCTCTCCCACTCACCCTTTTTTTTTTTTTTTTTTTTTTTTTTTTTTTTTTTTTTTACAGGGTTTGACAAGGTTAGGATCCTAGCTTTATTGACAGCTATTTACAGGTTAAGGATTCCTGCTTTATTGGCAAGCCAAGAGCTGTTACCTACATCAGCTCATTTGAAAGCATTTTGTTATGAGACATACAAGTAGGGAACAGGATGAAGTTGGAGCCATCTGTGGGCCAGCATTTTCATTTGATCAACTGACGTTATCTCGTTGACATCATTATGCTGTACGAATGTGTTCCATACTCGAGTCATCCTGGGTATGTATGATCTCAGATGGAGTGATGTTCTGGAGAAGGGTACAGCCAGAGTGAAGTTGCTGCTTTCTGCCCGTCTTGTGGCATAAAAGCTTGTTTCACGCTGTCCTCGAAGTGGATCCAAGTGTGGTATTTTGACAATATTGGCCTTGTACATAACAGTAAGGCCACCCACATCCCTCCTATGTTGAAGGCTCTGCTGAAATGACAGATCTATCCAGGATGGGTCCAGGCGAGAGATGAGACGTCTTGCTCTGTTCTCTACTCTGTCAAGCAGTCGCAGATGAGAGGGGGCAGGCAAACCAAGAAAGTGGAGCATACTCAAGGTGTGAGCGTACTTGTGCCTCGTGACGGGATCTTGCAACCCCTACTGTCAAGCAGATGCGAGATACGGCGAAGTGCTGTAAGCTTCCTGGCTGCCTTGTTTGCAAGATTTACAACATGGTTCTTCATGGTTAGTTTGGAGTCAAATTTCACCCCAAGGATATCAACTTCTTCTCCAGGTGCCAACATCGTCCCATTCATCCTTACTACTGCGCCAGCATTACCATCATGGTGCCTAGAGACGAACATCATTTGCGTTTTTTCAGGTGCAAATGTTACTTGCCATCTATTTCCCCAAGCTGATATAGGCTCTCAGCTGGTGATTGATGTAGCTTAGAGCAGCTGGCATTTCTTCTCTTGGATAAGTGAATGTCAGTGTACAGTCGTCTGCATATGCATGTGATTCTGGGATGAGATGAAGAAGGTCGTTGAAGTAGACATTCCATAACAGTGGACCCAGCACACTTCCTTGTGGAACGCTTGCCCCAATAGGATGTCTTGCTGATTCCGTTCCATTGAGGACTACACTTAGAGATCTACCATGAAGGTAATCACTGAGGAGACATAGCGTAGAGCCTGCAATTCCCAGTGCTTGAAGTTTTTGCTAAGAGGCCCTGGTGCCACACTCCCGGTCGAAAGCGCCAGCAATGTCCAGTGCTACCACACAGCTGACTTTGGATTCATCCAGTGACTGGTGCCACTTAGTGGAGGTTTAACAACAGATCAGCAGCAGAGTAACCTTTCCTGAAGCCATATTGACGATCACAAAGTAGTGAGTGGTAGTCAAAAAAATCTGTCATTTGTCTTGAGATTATTGTCTCAAGGATCTTACCAGTGATTGACAGGAGTGACACTGGTCTGTAGTTGCTGATTTCTGCTCTGCTCTTCTTTTGTGAACAGGGACTACATTTGCCTCCTTTCCATGGAGAGGGCCATTTGCACTGTACTAGGCAGTGCTGAAAGATGCGAGTTAGAGGTGCTGCTAGCTGGTCTGCACATCTTCTCAACAATCTTGGGCTCAACTTGTCTGGGCCCACAGCCTTTTCTTGGTCAAGTGATTTAAGAAGGAAATGCACCTCCTCCTGCCTTATTGTCACCACTGACAGTTTTGACACAGTTCTTGCAGCTAGCCAAGGAGGGTCCCTTGCTGGATCAGGAACTTGCATTTTGGTAGCAAAGTGTTCAGCAAAGAGGTCCGCCTTCTCTTGACTACTAGTAGAGGTGGTCCCATCCTGTCGATTTAGAGGTGGAATAAGTTCATCAGGCAGATAACCTTGTCTGTCCTTGACCAGGGACCACCAGGTTTTGGAGCCTATACCACATATACCACATATACCATATACCCTTGCATGTGCAAGTTCCTGTTATAGGTGGTTAGGATGTCTCTTATACCTTCGCCATGCTTTGTACTTAGCAGTAGCTAGCCTCTCTACAACGAAAGCCAAACCAAGGCTGATCTGTAGGCTTTGTCACATATTGCCGGTGAGGAATGTGTTCTTGTTGCAGATTAAGGATGTGTCCAGTGAAGGCTTTCACTTGGTTGTCAACATCCCCATGGAGAAGAGCATTCCAGTCGGTGGTGGCGAGCTCAGAGCAAAGGGCTGGCCAATTACCTCTTTCCCATAGCCAGGTTGTGCGTGTGGACTCCTCACCTCGTTCTGTTGGGATCTTAAGTGTGGTAAAAACAGCCTCTCCCTCTCTCTCCCTCTCTCTCTCCCTCTCTCTCTCCCTCTCTCCCCCTCTCCCTCTTCCCCTCCCTCTCTCTCTCCCTCTCTCTCCCCCTCCCTCTCTCTCTCACTCACTCTCCCCCTCTCTCTCCCTCTCTCTCCCTCTCTCTATCTCTCCCTCTCTCTCTCCCTCTCTCTCTCCCTCTCTCTCTCCCTCTCTCTCTCCCTCTCTCTCTCTCTCTCTCTCTCCCTCTCTCTCTTCCTCTCTCTCTTTCTCTCTCTCTCCCTCTCTCCCTCACTCCCATAACCCAATCTCTCACCCTCCTCTCTCTCTATAGGCTCCTCTCTCCATCTCTCCATTTCTCTCTCTCATAGCCTTTTCCCTCGCCCTCCTTTCTCCCTCTCTCTTTCTCTCCCTCTCCCTCTCCCTCTCTTTCTCCCTCTCTCTACACTTTCTCCCCCCTCACATTTCTCTCTCTCCCCCTTGGTCTTATCCCTCACCCCTATACTCTCTCCTCTCTCTCCCTCTTTCTACCCTTTCTCTCTCCTCTCTCTCTCTCTACCCTTTCTCTCCCCCCCCCACCCCCCCCTCCTCTAGCCTTCTGTCTGCGGTAACAAAAAAAAAAAAAAAAAAAAAAAAAAAAAAAAATATGGGTGGCCTTAGAGGACGGAAAACCAGAGATCTGGTAGAAGAACCAGGGAGGAAAGACTGGGAGTTAGAGCTCCAAAAAAGGGAGGAAGAGTGGGGAAGGAAGATAGTAGAGCTTGGTAAGAAAATGGAGGAGCGGATAGCTGAAGAGTGCAGGAAGTGGGAAGTACAGGCCTTAGCAGCAGAAGCTAGGATACAGTGCTTAGAAGAGAAACTGCAAAGCCTGAAACAGATTAGAGAGACAAATGACAATTCAGACGTGACATCAGGAAATTCAAAGTCAGGCGCAGACAAGGGGATGGTAAGCAACAACGGAGACATGCCGTACAGGAAGGCCCTATCAGACCCACGTGGGGCCAGGGAAAAGACGACGAGCACACTGAGATCAAACGACAGGTCTGAAGACAATGATGGAAATTCAGAGTCAGGCGCAGACAAGGGGATGGTAAGCAACAACGGAGACATGCCGTACACGAAGGACCTATCAGACCCACGTGGGGCCAGGGAAAAGACGATGAGCACACTAAGATCAAGCGACAGGTCCGAAGAAAATGAAGGTTTGTTATATGCAGAGGTTCTAACAGCCAACTGCAGTAGCAAGGGACAGCTGGCCAGGAAAGACAGTCCACTAAGAATAGATGTTTCAGATATGACAGGGACTGAAGGCAAGAACATGCCAATGGAAGGAAACAAAATGCCTCAGAGGAAGCAGATGGAGACTCAGTGGGAGGAGGAAAGGGCGAGGTCAGTTTTTGTGTACGGGCTCCAAGAAGCCAAGGGGGCCAACTTTGAAGAAATAAAACAGGAGGAGAAAAAAATGATTGAAGGCATCATGAAAACAATAGGGGAGGGCAATATGACCCAGGTGACAAATTTTCAGAGAATTGGGTGGTTTGCGAGTGGAAGGATACGGCCTGTCAGAGTAACTTTCAAGGAAGAATCAGTTCGAATCAGGATTCTGCAAGAGAAAGCAAGACTGAGAGACAAAGAGGGGTACCAGAGAGTATACCTCGACCGCGACAGAACACAAGAAGAAAGGACTACACTGAAAGAGAGGGTACAGAGACGCAAGGAGGAACGAGAAGCAATGAAAATGAGCAGGACCCAGACACAGGAGGAAGGGCAAACACACCCCACAGAATCTCCCACCAAAAGACCCCACCCGCGACATTCCCAACGCAACTGAGCAACCTATACTCCAACCCACTCACTGTTCCCTCTGCCACCAACCCCCATATCACAAACCTCACCCCAACAGCTGTCCCTTATGGGCATTCTGACCCCACCCCCATTAACACATACCCCACCTACACCACAGCCCCATATAGGCCCCCACCAAGGCTCTCCCTCCCCCAACCCCAATATACTTGCATGACCACAATGATAGAAAAGAAACTAAAGGTTTGGTACACAAATGCGGATGGAATAATGAATAAACATGAGGAGTGGAATGAAAGAATCAGTGAAAAATCCCCAGACATCATAGCAGTCACAGAAACAAAACTTGCTGAGATAATAACAGACACAATCTTCCCAACAGGATATCAGATCCTGAGGAAGGATAGAAGGAGTAGAGGGGGAGGAGGGGTTGCACTGCTCATAAAACACCAATGGGGATTTGAGGAAATGGAAGGCATGGACATGATTGGAGAAAGAGACTACATTGTAGGTACAATTCAGTCCGGAGAACATAAAGTAGTCATTGGAGTGATGTATAACCCACCACAGAACTGCAGGAGGCCAAGAGAGGAGTACGAAGAAAACAACAGGGTGATGGTGGACACACTGGCTGAGGTGGCAAGAAGAGCTCACTCGAGCAGAGCAAAGTTACTGGTAATGGGCGATTTCAACCACAGGGAGATCGACTGGGAAAACCTGGAGCCACATGGGGGTCCCGAAACATGGAGAGCAAAGATGATGGATGTGGTACTTGAAAACCTCATGCATCAACATGTCAGGGACACAACCAGAGAGAGAGGGGAGGATGAGCCAGCAAGACTGGATCTTGTGTTCACCCTGAGCAGTTCAGACATCGAGGACATCACTTACGAGAGGCCCCTTGGAGCTAGCGATCATGTGGTTCTGAGTTTTGACTATATAGTAGAGTTACAAGTGGAGAAGGTAACAGGAACTGAAGGGGACAGGCCAAACTATAAAAGGGGGGACTACACAGGTATGAGAAACTTCCTGCAGGAGGTTCAGTGGGACAGAGAAATGGTAGGAAAATCAGTAAACGAGATGATGGAATATGTGGCAACAAAGTGCAAGGAGGCAGAGGAAAGTTTTGTTCCCAAGGGAAACAGAAATAATAGGAAGACCAAGACGAGTCCTTGGTTTACCCGAAGGTGTAGGGAGGCAAAAGCTAAGTGCAACAGAGAATGGAAAAGGTACAGGAGGCATAGGACCCAGGAAAACAAGGAGATTAGTAGAAGAGCCAGAAACGAGTATGCGCAGATAAGGAGGGAGGCCCAGAGACAGTATGAAAACGACATAGCATCGAAAGTCAAATCTGACCCGAAACTGCTGTATAGCCACATTAGGAAGAAGACAACAGTCAAGGACCAGGTGATAAGGCTGAGGAAAGAAGGTGGGGAACTCACAAGAAACGATCAAGAGGTATGTGAGGAGCTCAACACGAGATTTAAGGAAGTATTTACAGTAGAGACAGGAAGGACTCTGGGGGGACAGACCAGATGGGGACACCAACAAGGAATACACCAACAAGTGTTGGACGACATACATACAGATGAGGAGGAGGTGAAGAAACTGCTAAGGGACATCGATACCTCAAAGGCAATGGGACCGGACAACATCTCTCCATGGGTCCTTAGAGAGGGAGCAGATATGTTGTGCGTACCACTTACCACAATCTTCAACACATCCCTGGAAACTGGGCAACTACCTGAGGTATGGAAGACAGCAAATGTAGTTCCCATTTTCAAAAAAGGAGACAGAAAAGAGGCACTAAACTATAGACCTGTGTCATTGACGTGTATAGTATGCAAAATTATGGAGAAGATTATCAGGAGGAGAGTGGTGGAGCACCTGGAACGGAACAGGAGTATAAATGCCAACCAGCACGGATTCACGGAAGGCAAATCCTGTGTCACAAACCTTCTGGAGTTTTATGATAAAATAACAGAAGTAAGACAAGAGAGAGAGGGGTGGGTTGATTGCATCTTCTTGGACTGCAAGAAGGCCTTTGACACAGTTCCTCACAAGAGATTAGTGCAGAAGCTAGAGCATCAGGCGCATATAACAGGAAGGGCACTGCAATGGATCAGAGAATACCTGACAGGGAGGCAACAACGAGTCATGGTACGTAATGATGTATCACAGTGGGCACCTGTGACGAGCGGGGTCCCACAGGGGTCGGTCCTAGGACCAGTGCTATTTTTGGTATATGTGAACGACATGACGGAAGGGTTAGACTCAGAAGTGTCCCTGTTTGCAGATGATGTGAAGTTAATGAGGAGAATTAAATCTGATGAGGACCAGGCAGGACTTCAAAGAGACCTGGACAGACTGGACACCTGGTCCAGCAAATGGCTTCTCGAATTTAATCCTGCCAAATGCAAAGTCATGAAGATAGGGGAAGGGCACAGAAGACCACAGACAGAGTATAGGCTAGGTGGCCAAAGACTGCAAACCTCACTCAAGGAGAAAGATCTTGGGGTGAGTATAACACCGAGCATGTCTCCGGAAGCACACATCAATCAGATAACTGCTGCAGCATATGGGCGCCTGGCAAACCTGAGAACAGCATTCCGACACCTTAGTAAGGAATCATTCAAGACACTGTACACCGTGTATGTCAGGCCCATACTGGAGTATGCAGCACCTGTTTGGAACCCGCACTTGATAAAGCACGTCAAGAAACTAGAGAAAGTACAAAGGTTTGCAACAAGGTTAGTTCCAGAGCTAAGGGGAATGTCCTATGAAGAAAGATTAAGGGAAATCGGCCTGACGACACTGGAGGACAGGAGGGTCAGGGGAGACATGATAACGACATATAAAATACTGCGTGGAATAGACAAGGTGGACAAGGACAGGATGTTCCAGGGAGGGGACACAGAAACAAGAGGCCACAATTGGAAGTTGAAGACACAAATGAGTCAGAGAGATAGTAGGAAGTATTTCTTCAGTCATAGAGTTGTAAGGCAGTGGAATAGCCTAGAAAATGACGTAGTGGAGGCAGGAACCATACACAGTTTTAAGACGAGGTTTGATAAAGCTCATGGAGCGGGGAGAGAGAGGGTCTAGTAGCAACCGGTGAAGAGGCGGGGCCAGGAGCTAGGACTCGACCCCTGCAACCACAAATAGGTGAGTACAAATAGGTGAGTACACACACACACACACACAGGAGAATAAGGAGAACAGTCGTAGAGCCAGAAACGAATATGCACAGATAAGAAGGGAGGCCCAAAGACAATATGAAAATGACATAGCAGCGAAAGCCAAATCTGACCCGAAACTGTTGTACAGCCACATCAGGAGGAAAACAACAGTCAAGGACCAGGTAATCAGGCTAAGGAAGGAAGGAGGAGAGACAACAAGAAATGACCGTGAAGTATGTGAAGAACTCAACAAGAGATTCAAAGAAGTGTTCACAGAGGAGACAGAAGAGACTCCAGAAAGACGGAGAGGTGGGGCACACCACCAAGTGCTGGACACAGTGCACACAACCGAGGAAGAAGTGAAGAGGCTTCTGAGTGAGCTAGATACCTCAAAGGCAATGGGGCCAGATAACATCTCCCCATGGGTATTGAGAGAGGGAGCAGAGGCGCTATGTGTACCTCTAACAACAATATTCAATACATCTATCGAAACAGGGAGATTTCCTGAGGCATGGAAGACAGCAAATGTAGTCCCAATCTTTAAAAAAGGAGACAGACATGAAGCATTAAACTACAGACCAGTGTCACTGACATGTATAGTATGCAAAATCATGGAGAAGATTATCAGGAGAAGAGTGGTGGAACACCTAGAAAGGAACGATCTCATCAACAGCAGCCAACATGGTTTCAGGGACGGGAAGTCCTGTGTCACAAACCTACTGGAGTTCTATGACATGGTGACAGCAGTAAGACAAGAGAGAAAGGGGTGGGTGGATTGCATTTTCTTGGACTGCAAGAAGGCGTTTGACACAGTTCCACACAAGAGATTGGTGCAAAAACTGGAAGACCAAGCAGGGATAACAGGGAAGGCACTACAATGGATCAGGGAATACTTGTCAGGAAGACAGCAGCGAGTCATGGTACGTGGCGAGGTGTCAGAGTGGGCACCTGTGACCAGCGGGGTCCCGCAGGGGTCAGTCCTAGGACCAGTGCTGTTTCTGGTATTTGTGAACGACATGACGGAAGGAATAGACTCTGAGGTGTCCCTGTTTGCAGATGACGTGAAGTTGATGAGAAGAATTCACTCGATCGAAGACCAGGCAGAACTACAAAGGGATCTGGACAGGCTGCAGACCTGGTCCAGCAATTAGCTCCTGGAGTTCAATCCCACCAAGTGCAAAGTCATGAAGATTGGGGAAGGGCAAAGAAGGCCGCAGACGGAGTACAGTCTGGGGGGTCAGAGATTACAAACCTCACTCAAGGAAAAAGATCTTGGGGTGAGTATAACACCAGGCACATCTCCTGAAGCGCACATCAACCAAATAACTGCTGCAGCATATGGGCGCCTAGCAAACCTCAGAACAGCATTCCGACATCTTAATAAGGAATCATTCAGGACCCTGTACACCGTGTACGTTAGGCCCATATTGGAGTATGCGGCACCAGTTTGGAACCCACACCTAGCCAAGCACGTGAAGAAACTAGAGAAAGTGCAAAGGTTTGCAACAAGAGGTATGTCCTACGAGGTATGTCCTACGAGGAGAGGTTAAGGGAAATCAACCTGACGACACTGGAGGACAGGAGAGATAGGGGGGACATGATAACGACATACAAAATACTGAGAGGAATTGACAAGGTGGACAAAGACAGGATGTTCCAGAGATTGGACACAGTAACAAGGGGACACAGTTGGAAGCTGAAGACACAGATGAATCACAGGGATGTTAGGAAGTATTTCTTCAGCCACAGAGTAGTCAGTAAGTGGAATAGTTTGGGAAGCGATGTAGTGGAGGCAGGATCCATACATAGCTTTAAGCAGAGGTATGATAAAGCTCACGGCTCAGGGAGAGTGACCTAGTAGCGATCAGTGAAGAGGCGGGGCCAGGAGCTCGGACTCGACCCCCGCAACCTCAACTAGGTGAGTACAACTAGGTGAGTACACACACACACACACACACACTACACCTCATCCCAAACCTTGAGATTCCCGAGAGAAATAACTTCGCAGGAGCGTAATTGAATAATTATCGAATATAATCTCATTCCAGGTTAATAGAACGTAATCTAGAATGGGGCTGTTGGCCCCGAGGCGAATTAATTACAGTGTTACATACGCCCTCTTGATAATTGGGTTGGCCAGGTCTGGGTTCCCCTGCCCCAGCCACACCACCAGTCACACTACATCCATTCTTTTTTACCCACTCCAAAAAATAAAAAGGCCTGTACGAGACATTAATATGGGCATTGTCTATTAATATTATTGTGCCTTGTTTCCTTAATTTAATAATAATTATTACCTTTATTATTATTATTATTATTGTTAATAATAATTTATTATTCTTATTATTATTTATGCTAGTTTTATAATAGTAATAAATAATAGTAATAATAATCTTAATTGCTCATTATTATTATTATTATCATTATTATCATTATTATTATTATTATTATTATTATTATTATTATTATTATTATTATTATTATTATTATTATTACTGTTATTGTTTTTGTCATCATTATTATACTTATGTGGGCATTTATATTTGGTTGCCATTATCTGAGTATAACTTCCGGTCACACACATCTCAGCAACAGATGCAGGAGGCAAAAAAGAACCAGAGATTGATTTATAGAGCTACTCAGCTAGTTTTTTCGGTCTGCATATAAACCCGCCGATGGAATGACTGGGTCGATTGTGGGATGGGAGGGAGGGAGGGATGGTAGGGGATGGGGAGGGAGGATTGTATTTGGAGGGAGTGAGGAGGAAGATGGGGGGGGGAGGGAGTGCGACATTCAACGACTTGACTTCCGTTGCGACAGCCTGTATCCGACGCACGTCTGGCTATACCCGACGAACGCCAGAGGCTGTATCCGACACATGCACAGGAATGCGCTCACTCAACCTTGGGATTAAATATTAGAGACTATAGTGATTATACACAACATTGTGTGCATGAGTGCAGATAACAGTCTGAGCAAGAAAAGTATACACAGGAACCTGTGTATTAGTATGCGCAACAGTCTGAGCATTAGTATGCGCAACAGTCCACCAGTGCGAAGCTTTGACACCTGTGTGTTCAAGGAGGCTTCAAGGGTGGCCCCTAAACACCTATGGCTCTGAACCACCTGTGCGCACCTGTGGAAGTTATCTTCACCAACGCACCTGTGTTGGTGATGTTGGTCAGTACTAAAGCTGAACCAAGCTAACACTGATACAGAGTTCAGACATCACTGGTGTTATGTACAGTACAGAAATAATCGTGTATAAATGGTAATTCTGATATAGAATCTCATGACTTCCAGTTATCAAATCGATGTGTGTTGACCTATCATTGTCCCAAAAAATAAGCAATGGCGGTCCTGGGCACAATGGCGTACAGACGGCCGCTTAGGACGCTTTTCTTTTTATTTAGCAAAACTGGATACATCAGCAGAATGCTGCTGCCGTATTCTAAATTACACAGTAGGGACAAATATTATATTTCCTTGTCATATTCCAGCACTCAGTGTGGTGGGTCATATAAGATGTTGAAATGTGTCAAACTGAGCTGGGAGACTACAGTAGGGCCATAGCTGGGAGACTACAGTAGCGCCATAGCTGGGAGACTACAGTAGGGCCATAGCTGGGAGACTACAGTAGGGCCATAGCTGGGAGACTACAGTAGGGCCATAGCTGGGAGACTACAGTAGGGCCATAGCTGGGAGACTACAGTAGGGCAATAGCTGGGAGACTACAGTAGGGCCATAGCTGGGAGACTACAGTAGCGCCATAGCTGGGAGACTACAGTAGGGCCATAGCTGGGAGACTACAGTAGGGCCATAGCTGGGAGACTACAGTAGGGCCATAGCTGGGAGACTACAGTAGGGCCATAGCTGGGAGACTACAGTAGGGCCATAGCTGGGAGACTACAGTAGCGCCATAGCTGGGAGACTACAGTAGGGCCATAGCTGGGAGACTACAGTAGGGCCATAGCTGGGAGACTACAGTAGGGCCATAGCTGGGAGACTACAGTAGGGCCATGAGGATAGTTAAGTATTTCATGAAGGGTTCATCAGTCACATAAGTTTCGAAAATTTCGTTCTGTCATAGCTGGAGTTACTATTACTTAGAATTGCCATCTCTTAAGACAATCTACCCTATTCACAGGAGAAACGGAATTATTACGAAGATTTCTCCACCATCCCAGATAGGGAAATACGCTTCCTCTTTTGGATAAAATACCTCATTTAGTGATAATTTAGTCTTTCTCGGGGTAAAATTTGTAATAAGCTGAAATTTTACAATATCTAGAACAATCAATAATTTTGGGAGTTGGGTATTTTTCTGCTGTGAGTTCCCTGATTAGCCCATTATCAATGCACTTACCACTTTTGTGATGACTATTTTCATCGTGGTGGTGGATGCTGCCGTCTCATCACTTCAGGAACGATTGCAGACCTTGAGGTAAGTGAGGGACAAGTTTAAAGTTTTCTCACACTTCGAAAACTTGACAAACGAGGAGCTGACAAAGTAATCAGAAAGACTCAGCAGCACCTTAAGCTGTGGAGACCAGGTTGATCTAGATGGTAGGGCGCTAGCACAGCAGTTAAGGAATTTACATCAGCTACTATCACCGAGCTTAAGAGCACTTGAGCTGCTTGATATTTAGCCATGAACAGCAGTTCACAAGAGCTATCCCAACATCTGGGTCACCCAGAGTTATTGTCACTCATCCATTGACGGTGACTAGAGTGGAGAAAAGTATTCCTAAGCTGATGCTCAACAAGAAGCCACTCGTGGTGAAACGTTTCCTTTAATAAATATCCTGAAGTGTATATAAATCCTTTTCCTCAACAAGACTTGCATCATTGGTCTTTTTGTCATCAACATTAAACGAGAGGTTTTGTGGAAAATTTCCTGTGATGACAGTGATGACTTTGCATCAAGGAAGGCCAAAAGGATCAAGTTTTAATAGAAAAACTAATAGACCTGAAACCTGCTGTGTAGGCGAAACATCTCGAAATGAAGTTTCCTGACTGTTGACTGTGTCTTACCTACCAACCTGTCGGTATCGTATACCATTTTGATATTCAGACCTGAAACCTCCAGCATTAACTGAAAATTTTCTAGCTGGCACTGTTATTCCTTTATTAAGCTGGAATGTATACATTTATAAATTAATTTATTGGTGGTTTTAATTTATCTAATTTGTGTATGCGATAGAGTTTAAAAAATCATTGTTTTATTTGCAATTTATTTGGGATTCTTTATCACATAACTCTAGTTAAAAATGTATTTGATTTTTTTTTCAACTCTGTTCTTACTTGAAGGTCAGAACAATCACTAAAGGTTTTAAAGAGTGTGTGTCGAGTGTGTTTTGCCGAGGCAGAGGCTGTGTACCGGAGAGAAAAGGGGCTGTGCGCATTTGACAGTGGGTGGGGTGACGGCACATTTCCATGATCTTACCGAGGCACCAGAAATACCAGGACCTCCACTTCTCGTGACGCGCCAGTTCACATAATTAGCTGTCGATGAGAAGGTTAGACTACAAGATAGTTATCCTCTCTATTGCAGCTGCTACCTGAGACAAGTGAGCTAAAAAGCTAGGAGCACACGGCTTTTGCATAGAGCCACCAGAGCGTCTACACAGAACGACAAGCGAGCAACACGCCTAGGTGCAACGTCACGCATCTTGCGTACTTGAAGGGGGCATGAAATATTTTTACGCACATTATGAAGGTTAGCTACGCTCCCCGTCAATTATTGGTAAGCCTGGGACGTCTTCATTTAGAATGCTCAGGGGCAACCCAGACTAATCTCCGAAACTAATCGGAAAAGGAATTCGGGCTTCGCAGATCGCTTTTCTGAATCATATACAACCTCTGTGGTTTCCTGGGACAAGTGTGACTAATCCAGGAGGAGCTGCTGGAAAGTTACCAACAGATAAACAAAAAATGAATCTTTTTATTTTCTCCCTTTAAAAGAAAATATATATCAATGTTTTTAAAGATTATAATTAGTGTAAAATTGTTATCTAACTCCATTGCGATCTGCTGCTATTCTCCACTAATCCTCCACTCTGGGAAAAATAAACACAAATGAAGTATAGCTCCCACACAGTCGGCTTAATCAAGTCACAAACAGATCTGGCTGCGTAAAGAGTACACGAGATCTACCCAGGTAGATCAGCTTGTGACTTGACTTGAAACGTAATCAATAAAGAATCATATTAATCCTGTATGTGTTTATTTTTCCATCGTGTCGGTATTTTATACCATTTATCTCCAACATCCACCTCTTCCTCTACCATTATCACCTGATCTTTTACTGTCACTTTCCTCCTGATGTGGCTGTGGACGAGCTTCAGTTCTTCTCTTGAAGGAAATGCTCATTTCGGCTTTCTACTTACCTTCTATGAAATAGGAGACCCAGGAGAGTGGCGGGCACTCCCTAGGTACAGAGTAGGGCAGTAGGAACTCTCTAAACATCCAGTAGTTTAGTGGGTAGTCACTAGACACCCATTAAAATAGTGGACACACGCCAGGAGGGTAAAAGGGATTGGACAAATATACGAATGAGAAGGGATGTTAGGAAGTATTCCTTTAGCCTTAGAGTTGTCAGGAAGTGGAATAAACTAGAGGGTGAAGTAGTGAAGGCAAGATCCATACTACCTTGGCACCCAGGAGGGTGGCTGGCACTGCTGGGCACTCAGGAGGATTGATGGTACTCCTAGGTTCTCCGGAGGGTGGATGGTACTACCTAGGTACCCAGGAGGGTGGATGGTACTCCCCAGGTGCCCAGGAGGGTGAATAACACTTCCTACGCACCCAGGAGGGTGGATGGTACTCCTGGGCACCCAGGAGGATGGATGATACTCCCTAGGTACCAAGGAGGGTGGATGGTACCCCCTAGGTACCCAGGAGGGTGGAGGGTATTCCTGAGGTACCCAGGAGGGTGTATGGTACTCCTAGGCATCCAGGAGGGTGGATGATACTACCTAGGTACCCAGGAGAGTGGATGGTACTACATAGGTACCCAGGAGGGTGGATGGTACCTCCTAGGAAGGGTACCGGCTGCTACTTGACAAAACTCGCACGTAGGGATAATTATTGGCAATTATCCCAACTGCTATGAAAGGATACCAGAGTTTTTCATTTCGGAAGAGAGTATACCTTCCCTGCCACACCTGGCTTAGTGTATACCTTCACTGCCACACCTGGCTGTGTGTATACCTTTACTGCCATACCTGGCTGTGTGTATACCTTCCCTGCCACACTTGGCTGCATGTATACCTTCCCTGCCACACCTGGCGTTGTGTATACCTTCACTGCCACACCTGACTGTGTGTATACCTTCCCTGCCACACCTGGCTGTATGTATACCTTCCCTGCCACACCTGGCTGTGTGTATACCTTCACTGCCACACCTGGCTTTATGTATACCTTCTCTATCACACCTGGCTGTGTGTATACCTTCCCTGCCACACCTGGCTGTATATACCATCCTTTCCACAACTGGCTGTGTATACCTTCCCTGTTACACCTGGCTGTGTACACCTTCCCTGCCACACCTGGCTGTGTGTATACCTTCCCTGCCACACCTGGCTGTGCATACCTTCCCTGCCACACCTGGCTGTGTATACCTTCCCTGCCACACCCGGCTGTATGTATACCTTCCCTGCCACATCTGGCTATATATACCTTCCCTGCTACACCTGGCTGCGTGTAAACCTTCCCTGCTACACCTGGTTGTGTACACCTTCCCTGCTACACCTGGCTGTGTACACCTTCCTGCCACACTTGGCTGTGTATACCTTCCCTGCCACACTCGGCTGTGTATACCTTCCCTGCCACACCTGGCTGTGTGTGTACCTTCCCTGTCACATCTGACTATATATACCTTCCCTGCCACACCTGGCAGGGTATACCTTCCCTGCCACACCTGGCTGTGTGTATACCTTCCCTGTCACACCTGGCTGTGTGTATACCTTCCCTGTCACACCTGGCTGTGTATACCTTCCCTGCCACACCTGGCTGTGCATATCTTCCCTGCCACATCTGGCTGTGTATACCTTCCCTGCCACATCTGGCTGTGTATACCTTCACTGTCACACCTGGCAGTGTATACCTTCCCTGCCACACCTGGCTGTGTATACCTTCCCTGTCACACCTGGCTGTGTGTATACCTTCCCTGTCACACCTGGCTGTGCATATCTTCCCTGTCACACCTGGCTGTGCATATCTTCCCTGCCACATCTGGCTGTGCATATATTCCCTGCCACATCTGGCTGTGTATACCTTCCCTGCCACATCTGGCTGTGTATACCTTCCCTGCCACATCTGGCTGTGTATACCTTCCCTGTCACACCTGGCTGGGTATACCTTCCCTGCCACACACGGCTGTGTATACCTTCACTGTCACACCTGGCAGTGTATACCTTCCCTGTCACACCCGGCTGGGTATACCTTCCCTGTCACACCCGGCTGGGTATACCTTCCCTACCACACCTGGCTGGGTATACCTTCCCTACCACACCTGGCTGGGTATACCTTCCCTGCCACATCTGGCTGTGTATACCTTCCCTGCCACACCTGGCAGTGTATACCTTCCCTGCCACACCTGGCTGGGTATACCTTCCCTGCCACACCTGGCTGGGTATACCTTGTATCCCTACATATCATCTACACTTGTAAATATATGGGTATAGTGAAAGATATTTTACGATTTTTTTAAGAATGATTGATGATTTGTGACAAAGAAAACGGGTCGAGGATAGTCTGTTTGATAGTCCCCTCTCCAACACCTCTCCTTCCCTCTCCAACACCTCTCCAACACCTCTCCAACACCTCTCCAACACCTCTCCAACACCTCTCCAACACCTCTCCTTCCCTCTCCCCCTGCAACACCCCTCTCATCATCCTACCAACACCCCCTCCCCATCTCCAACACTCCACCATCATCTTCCTCCTCCACCTCGCCCCCTCTCTCTCTCAAAACACCACCACAACCCACTAGCTTTCTCCTCTCCCTCCCTCCCTCCCTCTCCATCTCCTCTATTCCTCCCTCCTTCTCTTACCAAACTCTCACTAACCTCACCGACCTTCACCTCCTACATCCCCCTACTCCCCCCCAGCTTACCCCCTATCCTTCAACCCTCAACCTCACCCCCCTATCCTTAATTCTGCCCACACGCCGTCACCCCTACCTCCACACCGTCACCCCTTCCTCCTCATTACTGCCTCCCCATCCTCCCTCCTCCTCCCCATCATGACCCTCCCTCCACCACTCACCCCTCACCCCACACGGGTTCTATATAACTCTCATTTACTAATAAAACTCATTAGAAGACTCAGTAGATACATATTAATCATATGGAAGAGGTAGTGGTGTGTGGTGATGATGGTGGTGTTAGTGGTGATGGTGGCGGTGTTAGTGGTGATGGTGGTGGTGTTAGTGGTGATGGTGGTGGTGTTAGTGGTGATGGTGGTGGTGTTAGTGTTGATGGTGGTGGTGTTAGTGGTGATGGTGGTGGTGTTAGTGGTGATAGTGGTGGTGTTAGTGGTGATGGTGGTGGTGTTAGTGGTGATGGTGGTGGTGTTAGTGGTGATGATGGTGGTGTTAGTGGTGATGGTGGTGGTGTTAGTGGTGATGGTGGTGGTGTTAGTGGTGATGGTGGTGGTGTTAGTGGTGATGGTGGTGGTGTTAGTGGTGATGGTGGTGGTGTTATTGGTGACGGTGGTGGTGTTAGTGGTGATAGTGGTGGTGTTAGTGGTGATGGTGGTGGTGTTATTGGTGATGGTGGTGGTGTTGGTGGTGATGGTGGTGGTGTTATTGGTGATGGTGGCGGTGTTAGTGGTGATAGTGGCGGTGTTAGTGGTGATGGTGGCGGTGTTATTGGTGATGGTGGTGGTGTTAGTGGTGATGGTGGTGGTGTTATTGGTGATGGTGGCGGTGTTAGTGGTGATAGTGGTGGTGTTAGTGGTGATGGTGGCGGTGTTAGTGGTGATAGTGGTGGTGTTAGTGGTGACGGTGGTGGTGTGTGGTGATGATGGTGGTGTGAGTGGTGATGGTGGTGGTGTTAGTGGTGATGGTGGTGGTGTTAGTGGTGATGGTGGTGGTGTTAGTGGTGATAGTGGTGGTGTTAGTGGTGATGGTGGTGGTGTTATTGGTGATAGTGGTGGTGTTAGTGGTGATGGTGGTGGTGTTAGTGGTGATGGTGGTGGTGGTGGTGTTAGTGGTGATGGTGGTGGTGTTAGTGGTGATGGTGGTGGTGTTAGTGGTGATGGTGGCGGTGTTAGTGGTGATGGTGGTGGTGTTAGTGGTGATGGTGGCGGTGTTAGTGGTGATGGTGGTGGTGTTAGTGGTGATGTTGGTGGTGTTAGTGGTGATGGTGGTGGTGTTAGTGGTGGTGTTAGTGGTGATGGTGGTGGTGTTAGTGGTGATGGTGGTGGTGGTGGTGGTGTTGGTGGTGATGGTGGTGGTGTTAGTGGTGATGGTGGTGGTGTTAGTGGTGATGGTGGTGGTGTTAGTGGTGATGGTGGTGGTGGTGGTGGTGTTGGTGGTGATGGTGTTAGTGGTGATGGTGGTGTTAGTGGTGATGGTGGTGGTGTTAGTGGTGATGGTGGTGGTGTTAGTGGTGATGGTGGTGGTGTTGGTGGTGGTGTTAGTGGTGATGGTGGTGTTAATGGTGATGGTGGTGGTGTTAGTGGTGATGGTGGTGGTGTTGGTGGTGGTGTTGGTGGTGATGGTGGTGGTGTTAGTGGTGATGGTGGTGGTGTTAGTGGTGATGGTGGTGTTAGTGGTGATGGTGGCGGTGTTAGTGGTGATGGTGGTGGTGTTAGTGGTGATGGTGGTGGTGTTAGTGGTGATTATGGTGTTGTTAGTGGTGATGGTGGTGTTAGTGGTGATGGTGGTGGTGTTAGTGGTGATAGTGGTGGTGTTAGTGGTGATGGTGGTGGTGTTATTGGTGATGATGGTGGTGTTAGTGGTGATAGTGGTGGTGTTATTGGTGATGGTGGTGGTGTTAGTGGTGATAGTGGTGGTGTTAGTGGTGATGGTGGCGGTGTTAGTGGTGATAGTGGTGGTGTTAGTGGTGATGGTGGTGGTGTTAGTGGTGATGGTGGTGGTGTTAGTGGTGATGGTGGTGGTGTTAGTGGTGATGGTGGCGGTGTTAGTGGTGATAGTGGCGGTGTTAGGGGTGACGGTGGTGGTGTGTGGTGATGATGGTGGTGTTAGTGGTGATGGTGGTGGTGTTAGTGGTGATGGTGGTGGTGTTAGTGGTGATGGTGGCGGTGTTAGTGGTGGTGGTGTTAGTGGTGATGGTGGCGGTGTTCGTGGTGATGGTGGTGGTGTTAGTGGTGATGGTGGTGGTGTTAGTGGTGATAGTGGTGGTGTTAGTGGTGATGATGGTGGTGTTAGTGGTGATGGTGGTGGTGTTAGTGGTGATGGTGGTGGTGTTAGTGGTGATGGTGGTGGTGTTGGTGGTGGTGTTAGTGGTGATGGTGGTGTTAGTGGTGATGGTGGTGGTGTTAGTGGTGATGGTGGTGGTGTTAGTGGTGATGGTTGTGTTAGTGGTGATGGTGGTTGTGTTAGTGGTGATGGTGGCGGTGTTAGTGGTGATGGTGGTGGTGTTAGTGGTGATGGTGGTGGTGTTAGTGGTGATGGTGGTGGTGTTAGTGGTGATGATGGTGGTGTTAGTGGTGATGGTGGTGGTGTTAGTGGTGATGGTGGTGGTGTTAGTGGTGATGGAGGTGGTATTAGTGGTGATGGTGGCGGTGTTAGTGGTGATGGTGGTGGTGTTAGTGGTGATGGTGGCGGTGTTAGTGGTGATGGTGGTGGTGTTAGTGGGGATGGTGGTGGTGTTAGTGGTGATGGTGGTGGTGTTAGTGGTGATGGTGGTGGTGTTATTGGTGATGGTGGTGGTGTTAGTCGTGATAGTGGTGGTGTTAGTGGTGATGGTGGTGGTGTTAGTGGTGATGGTGGTGGTGTTAGTGGTGATGGTGGTGGTTTTAGTGATGATAGTGGTGGTGTTAGTGATGGTGGTGGTGTTATTGGTGATGATGGTGGTGTTAGTGGTGATAGTGGTGGTGTTATTGGTGATGGTGGTGGTGTTAGTGGTGATAGTGGTGGTGTTAGTGGTGATGGTGGCGGTGTTAGTGGTGATGGTGGTGTTAGTGGTGATGGTGGTGGTGTTAGTGGTGATGGTGGTGGTGTTAGTGGTGATGGTGGTGGTGTTAGTGGTGATGGTGGTGGTGTTAGTGGTGATGGTGGCGGTGTTAGTGGTGATGGTGGTGGTGTTAGTGGTGATGGTGGCGGTGTTAGTGGTGATGGTGGTGGTGTTAGTGGTGATGGTGGTGGTGTTAGTGGTGATGGTGGTGGTGTTAGTGGTGATGATGGTGGTGTTAGTGGTGATGGTGGTGGTGTTAGTGGTGGTGTTAGTGGTGATGGTGGTGGTGTTAGTGGTGATGGTGGTGGTGGTGGTGGTGTTGGTGGTGATGGTGGTGGTGTTAGTGGTGATGGTGGTGGTGTTAGTGGTGATGGTGGTGGTGTTAGTGGCGATGGTGGTGGTGGTGGTGGTGTTGGTGGTGATGGTGGTGGTGTTAGTGGTGATGGTGGTGTTAGTGGTGATGGTGGTGGTGTTAGTGGTGATTGTGGTGGTGTTAGTGGTGATGGTGGTGGTGTTGGTGGTGGTGTTAGTGGTGATGGTGGTGTTTGTGGTGATGGTGGTGGTGTTAGTGGTGATGGTGGTGGTGTTGGTGGTGGTGTTGGTGGTGATGGTGGTAGTGTTAGTGGTGATGGTGGTGGTGTTAGTGGTGATGGTGGTGTTAGTGGTGATGGTGGCGGTGTTAGTGGTGATGGTGGTGGTGTTAGTGGTGATGGTGGTGGTGTTAGTGGTGATGGTGGTGTTGTTAGTGGTGATGGTGGTGTTAGTGGTGATGGTGGTGGTGTTAGTGGTGATAGTGGTGGTGTTAGTGGTGATGGTGGTGGTGTTATTGGTGATGATGGTGGTGTTAGTGGTGATAGTGGTGGTGTTATTGGTGATGGTGGTGGTGTTAGTGGTGATAGTGGTGGTGTTAGTGGTGATGGTGGCGGTGTTAGTGGTGATAGTGGTGGTGTTAGTGGTGATGGTGGTGGTGTTAGTGGTGATGGTGGTGGTGTTAGTGGTGATGGTGGTGGTGTTAGTGGTGATGGTGGCGGTGTTAGTGGTGATAGTGGCGGTGTTAGTGGTGACGGTGGTGGTGTGTGGTGATGATGGTGGTGTTAGTGGTGATGGTGGTGGTGTTAGTGGTGATGGTGGTGGTGTTAGTGGTGATGGTGGCGGTGTTAGTGGTGGTGGTGTTAGTGGTGATGGTGGCGGTGTTCGTGGTGATGGTGGTGGTGTTAGTGGTGATGGTGGTGGTGTTAGTGGTGATGGTGGTGGTGTTAGTGGTGATGATGGTGGTGTTAGTGGTGATGGTGGTGGTGTTAGTGGTGATGGTGGTGGTGTTAGTGGTGATGGTGGTGGTGTTAGTGGTGATGGTGGTGGTGTTAGTGGTGATGGTGGCGGTGTTAGTGGTGATAGTGGCGGTGTTAGTGGTGACGGTGGTGGTGTGTGGTGATGATGGTGGTGTTAGTGGTGATGGTGGTGGTGTTAGTGGTGATGGTGGTGGTGTTAGTGGTGATGGTGGCGGTGTTAGTGGTGGTGGTGTTAGTGGTGATGGTGGCGGTGTTCGTGGTGATGGTGGTGGTGTTAGTGGTGATGGTGGTGGTGTTAGTGGTGATGGTGGTGGTGTTAGTGGTGATGATGGTGGTGTTAGTGGTGATGGTGGTGGTGTTAGTGGTGATGGTGGTGGTGTTAGTCGTGATGGTGGTGGTGTTGGTGGTGGTGTTAGTGGTGATGGTGGTGTTAGTGGTGATGGTGGTGGTGTTAGTGGTGATGGTGGTGGTGTTAGTGGTGATGGTTGTGTTAGTGGTGATGGTGGTTGTGTTAGTGGTGATGGTGGCGGTGTTAGTGGTGATGGTGGTGGTGTTAGTGGTGATGGTGGTGGTGTTAGTGGTGATGGTGGTGGTGTTAGTGGTGATGATGGTGGTGTTAGTGGTGATGGTGGTGGTGTTAGTGGTGATGGTGGTGGTGTTAGTGGTGATGGAGGTGGTATTAGTGGTGATGGTGGCGGTGTTAGTGGTGATGGTGGTGGTGTTAGTGGTGATGGTGGCGGTGTTAGTGGTGATGGTGGTGGTGTTAGTGGGGATGGTGGTGGTGTTAGTGGTGATGGTGGTGGTGTTATTGGTGATGGTGGTGGTGTTAGTGGTGATGGAGGTGGTATTAGTGGTGATGGTGGCGGTGTTAGTGGTGATGGTGGTGGTGTTAGTGGTGATGGTGGTGGTGTTAGTGGTGATGGTGGTGGTGTTAGTGGTGATGGTGGTGGTGTTAGTGGTGTTGATGGTGGTGTTAGTGGTGATGGTGGTGGTGTTAGTGGTGATGGTGGTGGTGTTAGTGGTGATGGTGGTGGTGTTGGTGGTGGTGTTAGTGGTGATGGTGGTGGTGTTAGTGGTGATGGTGGTGGTGTTAGTGGTGATGGTTGTGTTAGTGGTCTCAGTAGTAGTAACCAGTTACCAGTAACCAGTGTATCGTTGACTCAACGACCAACCGTCTCTGCCTGAGTCACTATCTGAATTCATATTGTGCTGACCTCAGCAGTATCAAAGGCCCCCTCACATAGGGTACTGTGGGCGGCTAGTCAGTATTACGGGTGTGACCAAGGAGGCAAGGTAACGGCTGCGGGCTCTCTCCACATATCGCAATTATACGTAATAACAGCCTACGTGAGTATTTCTTACCTAATCCACGTATCGAACTCCCACATGATAAATGGTGACAGCGGTGTGGAGCGTGGATTTACGTTTTTAAGGGTAATTCAAGGCGTTAGAAGGCTGTTTGTGAGTAGCGGCAGGGTCAAAGGTGAATCGTCACCCACCAGCCACTACCCTCTCGCACCACCTCCAGCCAGCAGCCTCACTCCCCTCAAACCACCAGCCTGCAAGCCTGTTGCAGCCGTTTCAAGCTTCCTGGCTTAGTTCGTGTGCTAATTGCTTCAATCTCCGAGGGGTTGACCCGGATTTTGCAATTAAGCCAGTCAGTAAGCCAGACTGTGGAAGTGAACGCCAGTCAGCCTATCATCCAGCCTGTCTCCTGTCATCCAACTGCTCCTCCGTGCTTTGTGCATCGTTACACGTCTTCCAGTCAGCCATTCTCGTGGGGTAAGCCAGTCAGCCAACCCAGCTTCTACCCCAGCTGAGAGAGAGAAGTAAGCCACGCAGTAAGAAGTAACCCAAGTTCCTCTGAAGTATTGTCTATATCGCTTTGTGCTCCCTGTTGGATGCTAAGAGTGGTTTTCACCATTCCTGTGGCATAGAGTGGGTTAAGCCACCTTCGTGGGTGAGTGGGGTGCGCGGCAGAGCCCCAGCGTCCACCCACCACTCTCTCCCACCACCACTCTCTCCCACCACCACCACCACCACCACCACCACCACCACCAGCCATCCACCCATCTACTTGTGGTTGTTTGCACCCTTGTACCGGGTCCTAGTACTGTTTTGGCTCACATAATTGGTCAAGAGATTGTAGCTGGTGCCAACGATAAAGCCAGTTATGTGAGTTCGCCTAGAAAGCACATTTCTTCACGACAACAGTGTGAGTGGAGGAGGAAACACCACCCGCCCAAAGGATAAAACCTTCTCCTCATCACTCGTCATCCCGTCTACTACTCCAGACTCCAGTGATAATTTTCTTGAGACATTTTCTTGCATTTAAAGACATTTGCGTGTGTGAGACCTTTATAGTAAATTTCTTGTGTACTCTAAACCTTGTGTTTTTCAGTGTAAACGCAGTATTTCTTTGACTCATTATTTTTACAATATTTTTCAGTGTTTTCATTTATCTTATATTTTTTTATTCTGTGTTTTTCTTTATGCTACTCCTGTCTGTAGTAAGTATTATTGTGTAGTGTACCAGTCAGTCACCCTGTGTGAAGTGATTCATTTTTTTATTGTATTCTTTCAGCGTTGTATTCTCCAGTAATTATCATTGTATTTCATGCAGTGATATTCACCCCAGTATACTAAATTATCCATTTATTTCTATGTGTGTTTTTTTTTTTTCGTATGCAAGCAGTGTCTCATTCCTCTAATTTTTTCGCAGACTGTGTACCATTATTTTTGCCAGCAAATTTTTGTCGTATCAGTCACAGCAAGATTTTGTTGTATCAGTCACAGCAGGATTTTGTTGTAAGAATAAACTAATACTGTTGTGTGCCCCACCACTGTAAGTGTTAACCTACCTGTGTTTTATTTTATTATTATTTTTTATATTTCTTTGAACAAATTCACTCTTGATGAAATTTTACTTACCTTTAACGTAAAGTGTTTTCTTTACTCTGCTTGAGTAAATTGTTTTGTCTAATTTACAATTAAGAGTTAAAGTGTTCAATCAGTTTATTTTTTTTTTGATCTTCATAATTTAATTTTATCATTTAACCTGAGTTTTCCCAGTGACACTTTATTACTGCAGTGATTATTTTTACACTTTATTTGTTAAACTTGTTCTGCAGTGAATTATTTTCTTTTATTGATATTTTTATGAATTATATTTTAATTTTGTCTATGCATTCTTAGAAAATACTTAAATTTCCCAGTTAACAATTTAATAATTTTATTTTATACTTTCACATTGATTTAAAAATTTAATTAATTTCTTTATTAGCAAGAGTAAAGACAGCTCATTTTGCATTTAATTCAGTCTCCAGTAATATTTTTACTTGTATATTTCAATGTAAATTTTTTATTTTGGCCAATAGTCCTTTAAATTGAGTTTTCCTTCCTCTTGCAGTGTATCTTAGACATTTTTTTTTACTTCTGCAGAATTAGTTGTATATTTTTTTTATTTCAATTCTAGAATTTTATATCATTTTTATTGTTCATTATTTTTGCCTTATTTGTTCTCGTGCTACTTTGCCATTATGTCTCACATACCGTCAAGTGATACTTTAGTGAATGTCGACACTCAGACCTCTCAGGCTACTGCTGGCCCTGTCATCAGTCCTCACAGTTCCTTACCGACTGACAGACCGACTCAGACACCGAGATATTATAGTTATACTCGTGATTCCCTTGATGCGTTACCTTTATTCAATGGCCATGTACATAGTCTTGAAGCATGGTTTGCAGCCATTCGTTCTCGTGCTAGTGCTCTAGGTGAAGGTCCTCCTTCAGAGGAAAGCCTTATCAGACTTGCTAAAGAAGCTCTTTATCGATCTCCTGCTGCTGTTCACGTTGTTGATCTCCTTGATATACGAGACTTCAGGAATCTTACTAAGTGGTCACAATATGAGGAACTGATTCGTTCTTTCCTTGTCCCAGTAAAAACAGCTGATCCATATGTCGTTCTTAGAGAACTAGTGAATGCTACACCCATGAGTAATGAATCGTTGAGTGCATTTGCTGTTAGATTAGACAAACTTTTATCATCATTTATCAATGCTGTCCAATCATCATCTTTTCTCCCTGAAGAGGCTAAACCATTTACAGAATCAATAGCTAAAATAGCAGCTTTTGCCGCCTGCTTCTGTGTGTGCTTATGAGGCTCATCCTCCAACTGTAACGATGGAACCACTTACAGCCTTAAATCATGTACGTTCCTTGTGCCCCCAGGGTACTTTCCCTTGTATTAAAAGTAATGTCACAAATATGCCTCAGTCTGCACCACCTCTTGTTTGCGCCACAGAGACAAATCGTGGTCGTCAACCATCTCAGAGATCACCAAGAACCAGTGTACAGAGTCGTTATACACCTCGTAGTATTCATAGTACATTCAGTAACCATAGTCGGCGGAATTGTTACAACTGTGGTTTCCGTGGCCATATTGCAATTAATTGTCCTGATAGTTACCCTAAGAGACGTCGTACTGATGATGAGTACTCAGATCTTCCCTACTGTACTTATCATAGAATACATGGACATGACACATCTGAGTGTAATGCTCTCTATAACCTTCAGTACTCTAGGTCTTTCCGTGGTCGTTCCAACCGCAGAACCCGTAGAGGAAACAGATCTCGTGGTTTTCAAAATAACCAGAACCAGGCTCATTCTTTCACTCAAACTAACCAGAACCAGGCTCGTTCTTCCAATTCGGGGGAATTCGAGCGCCCCAGTCAAACCGTCCCATGGTGACAGTAGGTGATAATGAGTACACCATCCCCGTTCACAATTCCTTTGAAGCCTTAAGCAGTCTCGAGAATGACAACCCTGCTGATGATGTTGCTTCACATGTCTCTGACATAGATGCTTTTGGGGATGGAGTAGAAAAAGTCTTTTCTGATGACAATCCACCTTTTTGTTTGCACATAACTTCCAATGCAACCATAGGCCCTATAGTGCAAGCATCTGTTTATAATGCGCCTGTTCATTTGTTCATGGACTCTGGTGCGCAAGTCAATATTATTAGGTCTAGTTTGTTTAAGGATAAGAAGTTACGACATGTCCTTCTCGTAGAACCGACTCCTGTGTCCTCCCTTAGTGGAGTATCTGGTTCTCACATGCGTGTCCGAGGTCGGACTTCCCTAACCTTTTCTATCCAAGGTAGAGACTTCACTGCTTCCTTCCTTGTTGTTGAAGTATTCAAGAATTTTTTTTTTGTGTTCATGTTCTCTCCGCATTCTGAGAGTTACCAGTCTAGATTTGCGTGCACCGAATCTGCCTTTCTGTTAAAACTCTTTCTTTGTATATATTCCTTCCTCAGAATTCGTAGATCACATGAATACAGATCGATCGATCAAAATTTTTTTTTATTTTTATCACTTGTACTCTCAATGTTGAGTTCGTTGTTCATTTGTTGAGTTTTAAGTTGTACTATAGTATACTTTGTATTGCATTACAGTTTTAGTTACGTAAGCTTCCATTCCAATGTTATACTTATGTAGGTTATAATGTTTAATTGTTGTGTACTTTGACATTGTATAGAATCAGCCCAAGCCGTATACCTGCCATCTCTAGTTTGTATTAGTTGTATGTCGGGACGACATACGCTAGCGTCGCCGAGCTCTCAGTAGTAGTAACCAGTTACCAGTAACCAGTGTATCATTGACTCAACGACCAACCGTCTCTGCCTGAGTCACTATCTGAATTCATATTGTGCTGACCTCAGCAGTATCAAAGGCCCCCTCACATAGGGTACTGTGGGCGGCTAGTCAGTATTACGGGTGTGACCAAGGAGGCAAGGTAACGGCTGCGGGCTCTCTCCACATATCGCAATTATACGTAATAACAGCCTACGTGAGTATTTCTTACCTAATCCACGTATCGAACTCCACATGATAGTGGTGATGGTGGTTGTGTTAGTGGTGATGGTGGTGGTGTTATTGGTGATGGTGGTGGTGTTAGTGGTGATGGTGGTGGTGTTAGTGGTGATGGTGGTGGTGTTATTGGTGATGGTGGTGGTGTTAGTGGTGATGGTGGCGGTGTTACTGGTGATAGTGGCGGTGTTAGTGGTGACGGTGGTGGTGTGTGGTGATGATGGTGGTGTTAGTGGTGATGGTGGTGGTGTTAGTGGTGATAGTGGTGGTGTTAGTGGTGATGGTGGCGGTGTTAGTGGTTGTTGCAACCCCTGAATGGGTTACAATGATTATTATGTATATATGTAATGTATATTACCTTTTCATATAATTTTATATTGCTTATATTTGCGATAATAGCTAAATCGTAAATATATTGCTTTATATTCTTATTTGACTTATGTTGTTAGGATGTATATAAAATGTGCTCAGTTAGTCTTGATTGTCAAACTACTGTAATTATCGCTTGTCGCTCGTTATACTGCCGGCTTCTGAGCTGCAGTTGTCCACGTAGCTATCACGTGATCGAGGGGGGGGTGTCCTCACATCTCGTGAAATTGTCAGTCTGCTGGAGACTCGCTTGGTAGTTGGACAGATTGTCTGTCTCATTATTCTTGTTAGTTCTGTAGAACTTTGTTCACAGAACATTATAAAGACTTAGTGATTTTCGACGTTGTACTGAGGTTGTGTGTCACATAGACACTCTGAACATCTCAGGTCCTTAGCTATAGCTTCTGACCTAATTTTGTACTGGTTCCTGTGTATTGTCACAGTCACAGTTTTACCTATGCTGAACAAAGATTCAGTATTATGGGAGTTTTGTAACTTGTGGAGGATCTGCAGATGGTCCCTACTTAGTGTCGTTATATTATTTTCCAGTTCCTGATTCTGTGTCGCAGTCGCTTGATATTGCATTGCTATTGGGCTTAGCATTCTTTGTTGTTCAAGCAGACTGTTCGAGTTGCCAGTCGGTCAAGAAGTTAGTTTATTTGAGGACTTTGTCAGTCACTTGTTTAAGTCTTATTCGAGTCTTGAGACATAGCTAACTACTTAAGAGCACTTACACGCATACACACACTTACTTGTACATATTTGTAATATCTTATTAAATGTTAATGTACCTGACGGTACTTAAGAATTATAAATGTGATATGTGCTTTCAGCACAATAATATTGAACTCGAGAGATTGATTTTATTTTGATTGCTGTGATTTAATTTACTTTGATAATATACCTCTAGACAACTTACTACTTAATAAATTTATTAAATTTTAATTTCTCTAGTTAGTAGCCTACCAGTTGTAATCCTAAAGCACTATTGAACCATGCTGAATTTTAATGGATAATTGGACAAGGATACTGACTACTTGTTACGAAAACCCAGTAACAGGCTGGATGCTAGAAGGGCAGTCCTTTCTAGTATTCACTGGAGATCTCTAAGCTTTTAGAATCGCGTTTTTTGTAACAGTGGTGATAGTGGTGGTGTTAGTGGTGATGGTGGTGGTGTTAGTGGTGATGGTGGTGGTGTTAGTGGTGATGGTGGTGGTGTTAGTGGTGATGATGGTGGTGTTAGTGGTGATGGTGGTGGTGTTAGTGGTGATGGTGGTGGTGTTATTGGTGATGGTGGTGGTGTTAGTGGTGATGGTGGTAGTGTTGGTTGTGGTGTTAGTGGTGATGGTGGTGGTGTTAGTGGTGATGGTGGTGGTGTTAGTGGTGATGGTTGTGTTAGTGGTGATGGTGGTTGTGTTAGTGGTGATGGTGGCGGTGTTAGTGGTGATGGTGGTGGTGTTAGTGGTGATGGTGGTGGTGTTAGTGGTGATGGTGGTGTTAGTGGTGATGGTGGTGTTAGTGGTGATAATGGTGGTGTTAGTGGTGATGGAGGTGGTATTAGTGGTGATGGCGTTGTTATTGGTGATGGTGGTGGTGTTAGTGGTGATGGTGGTGGTGTTAGTGGTGATGGTGGCGGTGTTAGTGGTGATGGTGGTGGTGTTAGTGGGGATGGTGGTGGTGTTAGTGGTGATGGTGGTGGTGTTATTGGTGATGGTGGTGGTGTTAGTGGTGATGGAGGTGGTATTAGTGGTGATGGTGGCGGTGTTAGTGGTGATGATGGTGGTGTTAGTGGTGATGGTGGTGGTGTTAGTGGTGATGGTGTTAGTGGTGATGGTGGCGGTGTAGTGGTGATGGTGGTGGTGTTAGTGGTGATGGTGGCGGTGTTAGTGGTGATTGTGGTGGTGTTAGTGGTGATGGTGGTGGTGTTAGTGGTGATGGTGTTAGTGGTGATAGTGGTGGTGTTAGTGGTGATGGTGGCGGTGTAGTGGTGATGGTGGTGGTGTTAGTGGTGATGGTGGCGGTGTTAGTGGTGATTGCGGTGTTAGTGGTGATGGTGGTGGTGTTAGTGGTGATGGTGGTGTTAGTAGTGATTGTGGTGGTGTTAGTGGTGATGGTGGTGGTGTTAGTGGTGATGGTGGTGGTGTTAGTGGTGATGGTGGTGGTGTTAGTGGTGATGGTGGTGGTGTTAGTTTTGATGGTGGCGGTGTTAGTGGTGATTGTGGCGGTGTTAGTGGCGATGGTGGTGGTGTTAGTGGTGATGGTGGCGGTGTTAGTGGTGATGGTGGCGGTGTTAGTGGTGATGGTGGTGGTGTTAGTGGTGATGGTGGCGGTGTTAGTGGTGGTGGTGGTGTTACTGGTGATGGTGGTGGTGTAGGTGGTGATGGTGGCGGTGTTAGTGGCGATGGTGGTGGTGTTAGTGGTGATGGTGGCGGTGTTAGTGGTGATGGTGGCGGTGTTAGTGGTGATGGTGGCGGTGTTAGTGGTGATGGTGGTGGTGTTAGTGGTGATGGTGGCGGTGTTAGTGGTGATGGTGGCGGTGTTAGTGGTGATGGTGGTGGTGTTAGTGATGGTGGTGGTGTTAGTGGTGATGGTGGTGGTGTTAGTGGTGATGGTGGCGGTGTTAGTGGTGATGGTGGTGGTGTTAGTGGTGATGGTGGTGGTGTAAGTGGTGATGGTGGCGGTGTTAGTGGTGATGGTGGTGGTGTTAGTGGTGATGGTGGTGGTGTTAGTGGTGATGGTGGTGGTGTAAGTGGTGATGGTGGCGGTGTTAGTGGTGATGGTGGTGGTGTTAGTGGTGATGGTGGTGGTGTTAGTGGTGATGGTGGCGGTGTTAGTGGTGATGGTGGTGGTGGTGTTAGTGGTGACGGTGGTGGTGTTAGTGGTGATGGTGGTGGTGTTAGTGGTGGTGGTGGTAGTGTTAGTGGTGATGGTGGTGGTGTTAGTGGTGATGATGGTGTTAGTGGTGATGGTGGTGGTGTTAGTGGTGATGGTGGTGGTGTTATTAGTGGTCATGGTGGTGGTGTTATTATTGTTGATGGTGGTGGTGTTATTAGTGGTGATGGGTTATGTTATTAGTGGTGATGGGGTTATTAGTGGTGAAGGTGGTGGTGTTATTAGTGTTGATGGGTTATGTTATTAGTGGTGATGGTGGTGGTGTTATTAGTGGTGATGGTGTTATTAGTGGTGATGGTGTTATTAGTGGTGAAGGTGGTGGTGTTATTAGTGGTGATGGGTTATGTTATTAGTGGTGATGGTGGTGGTGTTATTAGTGGTGATGGTGTTATTAGTGGTGAAGGTGGTGGTGTTATTAGTGGTGATGGGTTATGTTATTAGTGGTGTTGGTGGTGGTATTAGTGGTGATGGTGGTGGTGTTATTAGTGGTGATGGTGTTGGTGTTATTAGTGGTGATGGGTTATGTTATTAGTGGTGATGGTGGTGGTATTAGTGGTGATGGTGGTGGTGTTATTAGTGGTGATGGGTTATGTTATTAGTGGTGATGGTGGTGGTGTTATTAGTGGTGATGGGTTATGTTATTAGTGGTGATGGTGGTGGTGTTATTAGTGGTGATGGGTTATGTTATTAGTTGTGATGGTGGTGGTGTTATTAGTGGTGATGGGTTATGTTATTAGTGGTGATGGTGGTGGTGTTATTAGTGGTGATGGAGGTGGTGTTAGTAGTGATGGTGGTGGTGTTAGTGGTGATGGTGTTCATGTTTTTAGTGGTGATGGTGGTGGTGTTATTAGTGGTGATGGTGGTGGTGTTATTAGTGGTGATGGTGGTGGTGTTATTAGTGGTGATGGTGGTGGTGCTATTAGTGGTGATGGGTTATGTTATTAGCGGTGATGGTGATGGTGTTATTAGTGGTGATGGTGGTGGTGTTATTAGTTGTGATGGGTTATGTTATTAGTGGTGATGGTGATGGTGTTAGTGGTGATGGTGGTGGTGTTAGGGTGATGGTGTTCGTGTTTTTAGTGGTGATGGTGGTGGTGTTATTAGTAGTGATGATTGTGGTGTTAGTCGTGATTGTGGTGGTGTTATTAGTGGTGATGGTGGTAGTGTGTGGTGATGGATAGTGGGGTTATTGGTGGTGGTGACTGATGGATGGTGGTGAGTGGTGACACTGCTGTTGGCGTGTGCTGGTGGATGGCATTGGTAGGTGATAGTGATATTGATGGTGACGAGTGATGGTGGTGGTGATGGGTGATGGTGATACTGGTAGTGATATTACCTGAAGCAGATCAAACGAGTCTTCACACAATGAATGAAATAAAATCGAATGATTGAAGGTAAAAAGAGAGAAAAAATCAGGCAACCACTTCAAGGATACTTCAAAAAGATACCACGTCAAAGACAGTTCAAAAAGATACCCCTTCAAAGACACCTCAAAAAGATACCCCTTCAAAAGCACTTCAGAAAGATACCCCTTCAAAGACACCTCAAAAAGATACCCCTTCAAAGACACTTCAAAAAGATACCCCTTCAAAAGCACTTCAAAAAGATACCCCTTCAAAGACACCTCAAAAAGATACCCCTTCAAAAGCACTTCAGAAAGATACCCCTTCAAAGACACCTCAAAAAGATACCCCTTCAAAGACACTTCAAAAGGATACCCCTTCAAAAGCACTTCAAAAAGATACCCCTTCAAAGACACCTCAAAAAGATACCCCTTCAAAAGCACTTCAGAAAGATACCCCTTCAAAGACACCTCAAAAAGATACCCCTTCAAAAGCACTTCAGAAAGATACCCCTTCAAAGACACCTCAAAAAGATACCCCTTCAAAAGCACTTCAGAAAGATACCCCTTCAAAGACACCTCAAAAAGATACCCCTTCAAAAGCACTTCAAAAAGATACTCCTTCAAAGACACCTCAAAAAGATACCCCTTCAAAAGCACTTCAGAAAGATACCCCTTCAAAGACACCTCAAAAAGATACCCCTTCAAAAGCACTTCAGAAAGATACCCCTTCAAAGACACCTCAAAAAGATACCCCTTCAAAAACACTTCAGAAAGATACCCCTTCAAAGACACCTCAAAAAGATACCCCTTCAAAAGCACTTCAGAAAGATACCCCTTCAAAGACACCTCAAAAAGATACCCCTTCAAAAGCACTTCAGAAAGATACCCCTTCAAAGACACCTCAAAAAGATACCCCTTCAAAAACACTTCAGAAAGATACCCCTTCAAAGACACCTCAAAAAGATACCCCTTCAAAAGCACTTCAGAAAGATACCCCTTCAAAGACACCTCAAAAAGATACCCCTTCAAAAGCACTTCAAAAAGATACCCCTTCAAAGACACCTCAAAAAGATACCCCTTCAAAGACACCTCAAAAAGATACCCCTTCAAAGACACCTCAAAAAGATACCCCTTCAAAGACACCTCAAAAAGATACCCCTTAAAAGACACCTCAAAAAGATACCCCTTCAAAAGCACTTCAGAAAGATACCCCTTCAAAGACACCTCAAAAAGATACCCCTTCAAAAGCACTTCAGAAAGATACCCCTTCAAAAACACCTCAAAAAGATACCCCTTCAAAAGCACTTCAGAAAGATACCCCTTCAAAGACACCTCAAAAAGATACCCCTTCAAAGACACCTCAAAAAGATACCCCTTCAAAGACACCTCAAAAAGATACCCATCAACCACACCTGAAAAAGATTAATAATGACAAAGGACACCAAAATCTATAAAACATTTATAATAAGCAAGAATAATAAACACACACAATGATTCTTTTGTCCACAAAAAACAAACATCCTCCACAAATAATTATAGTCGAAATTGGCCGCAGCCGCGAGGCACGACTCTGGCGACGACCATTTTACTTATCTGGCTAAGTGAACTTTTTAATAGTAGATCACCAGTGTACTTAAGTGATGCTACGTCGGCGGGAGGAGGAACAGCAGCAGCAGCAGCAGCAGGAGGAGCAGCAGTAGCAGCAGGAGCAGCAGTAGCAGCAGGAGGAGTAGCAGGAGCAGCAGCAGGAGTAGCATGAGGAGCAGCAGGAGTAGCAGGAGGAGCAGCAGCAATAGCAGGAGAAGCAGCAGCAGTAGCAGGAGGAGCAGCAGCAGTAGCAGGAGGAACAGGAGGAGCAGCAGGAGGAACAGGAGGAGCAGCAGGAGGAACAGGAGGAGCATCAGGAGGTACAGAAGGAGCAGCAGGAGGAGCAGAAGGAGCAGCAGTAGAAGCAGCAGGAGGAGCATCAACAGGAGGAGGAGGAACAGCAGCAGCAGCAGTAGGAGGAGGAGCAGTAGGGGGATCAGCAAGAGGAGGAGAAGCATCAGCAGGAGGAGTAGCAACAGCAGCAGCAGCAGCAGCAGCAGCAGCAGCAGTAGGAGGAGTAGCTTCGACTGGTGGTGACCCGCTAATTATCCTTCCGGGTAGGATAACATAGCATTTTCTGGTGATGACTGTTCTCGGCCTGGCTCATGGACTAAGACTCCTGGATGAGATTCCTGGCCTTGATTCCCGGACCTGACTCTAGGACCTGACCCTTGGATCTGACTCCAGAACTTGACTCATGGACCTGACTCCAGGACTTGAATATTGGACCTGACTCCAGGCCTGAATTTTGGACCTACTCCAGGCCTGAATTTTGGACCTGACTCCAGGACTTGACTTTTGGACCTGACTCCAGGACGTGACTTTTGAACCTGACCCCAGGATTTCACTCATGGACCTGATTCTTGGACCTGACTCCAGGACCTGACTCTTGGACGGGGCTTCGGGACCCGTTTCAATGCTGGTAATAGTTTGATGTCCCTCAGGTGAAGAGAGCACAGTCAGCGACAGCCTGATTGAACAGTGATAAAAAAACTAAAAAAAAATAGCCTTCACTACATGTGAACGAATCTGTGAATCGGTAATAACAATAGTCATGTTACCTTGAATTATGAATCAGATTCATTTATTTTTGTCGTATCCCATCATACCGTTCCTTCTCATATTTCCACATGCCAAAATATCGACATCACATGATGTGGTATTGAAAATTTTTATGGCGTGGGAGATTTTGGTCTAATGACCAAAAAAATCCAGGTAGCTGGTCATCGTATAACGAAGATTCTTGTCACGACATTTTTGTCCATTTTCGAGGCTAATATAATACCAACACCACCTGGGGTTGTCATCACTGGGTCACTGCACCTTGGTGGCTGGCGAAGTTGCCATCACTGGGTCACTGCACCGTGGTGGCTGGCCAGGGTGCCAGCACTGGGTCACTGCACCGTGGTGGCTGGCCAGGCTGTCATCACTGGGTCACTGCACCGTGGTGGCTGGCCAGGCTGCCAGCAGTGGGTCACTGCACCGTGGTGGCTGGCGAGGCTGTCATCACTGGGTCACTGCACCGTGGTGGCTGGCGAGGTTGCCATCACTGGGTCACTGCACCGTGGTGGCTGGCGAGGTTGCCATCACTGGGTCACTGCACTGTGGTGGCTGGCGAGGCTGCCATCAGTGGGTCACTGCACCGTGGTGGCTGGCGAGGCTGCCATCACTGGGTCACTGCACTGTGGTGGCTGGTGAGGTTGTCATCACTGGGTCACTGCACCGTGGCGGCTGGCGAGGCTGCCATCACTGGGTCACTGCACCGTGGTGGCTGGCGAGGCTGCCATCACTGGGTCACTGCACCGTGGTGGCTGGCGAGGCTGCCATCACTTGGTCACTGCACCGTGGTGGCTGGCGAGGTTGCCATCACTAGGTCACTGCACCGTGATGGCTGGCGAGGCTGCCATCACTGGGTCACTGCACTGTGGTGGCTGGCGAGGCTGTCGTCACTGGGTCACTGCACTGTGGTGGCTGGCGAGGCTGTCATCACTGGGTCACTGCACTGTGGTGGCTGGCGAAGCTGTCATTACTGGGTCACTGCACTGTGGTGGCTGGCGAGGCTGCCAGAACTGGGTCACTGCACCGTGGTGGCTGGCGAGGCTGCCATCACTGGGTCACTGCACTGTGGTGGCTGGCGAGGCTGCCATCACTGGGTCACTGCACTTTGGTGGCTGGCGAGGCTGCCATCACTGGATCACTGCACTGTGGTGGCTGGCGAGGCTGCCATCACTGGGTCACTGCACCGTGGTGGCTGGCGAAGTTGCCATCACTGGGTCACTGCACTGTGGTGGCTGGCGAGGCTGCCATCAGTGGGTCACTGCACCGTGGTGGCTGGCGAGGCTGCCATCATTGGGTCACTGCACTGTGGTGGCTGGTGAGGTTGTCATCACTGGGTCACTGCACCGTGGCGGCTGGCGAGGCTGCCATCACTGGGTCACTGCACCGTGGTGGCTGGCGAGGCTGCCATCACTGGGTCACTGCACCGTGGTGGCTGGCGAGGCTGCCATCACTTGGTCACTGCACCGTGGTGGCTGGCGAGGTTGCCATCACTGGGTCACTGCACCGTGATGGCTGGCAAGGCTGCCATCACTGGGTCACTGCACTGTGGTGGCTGGCGAGGCTGTCGTCACTGGGTCACTGCACTGTGGTGGCTGGCGAGGCTGTCATCACTGGGTCACTGCACTGTGGTGGCTGGCGAAGCTGTCATCACTGGGTCACTGCACTGTGGTGGCTGGCGAGGCTGCCAGAACTGGGTCACTGCACCGTGGTGGCTGGCGAGGCTGCCATCACTGGGTCACTGCACTGTGGTGGCTGGCGAGGCTGCCATCACTGGGTCACTGCACTTTGGTGGCTGGCGAGGCTGCCATCACTGGATCACTGCACTGTGGTGGCTGGCGAGGCTGCCATCACTGGGTCACTGCACTGTGGTGGCTGGCGAGGCTGCCAGAACTGTATCACTGCACTGTGGTGGCTGGCGAGGCTGTCATCACTGGGTCACTGCACCGTGGTGGCTGGCGAGGTTGCCATCACTGGGTCACTGCACTGTGGTGGCTGGCGAGGCTGCCATCACTGGGTCACTGCACTGTGGTAGCAGGCGAGGCTGCCATCACTGGGTCACTGCACCGTGGTGGCTGGCGAGGCTGCCATCACTGGATCACTGCACCGTGGTGGCTGGCGAGGCTGACATCACTGGGTCACTGCACCGTGGTGGCTGGCGAGGCTGCCATCACTGGGTCACTGCACCGTGGTGGCTGGCGAGGCTGCCAGAACTGGGTCACGGCACCGTGGTGGCTGGCGAGGTTACCTTCACTGGGTCACTGCACTGTGTTGGCTGGTGAGGCTGCCATCACTGGGTCACTGCACCGTGGTGGCTGGCGAGGCTACCATCACTGGGTCACTACACTGTGGTGGCTGGCGAGGCTGCCATCACTGGGTCACTGCACCGTGGTGGCTGGCGAGGCTGACATCACTGGGTCACTGCACCGTGGTGGCTGGCGAGGCTGCCATCACTGGGTCACTGCACCGTGGTGGCTGACGAGGCTGCCATCACTGGGTCACTGCACCGTGGTGGCTGGCGAGGTTGCCATCACTGGGTCACTGCACCGTGATGGCTGGCGAGGCTGCCATCACTGGGTCACTGCACTGTGGTGGCTGGCGAGGCTGTCGTCACTGGGTCACTGCACTGTGGTGGCTGGCGAGGCTGTCATCACTGGGTCACTGCACTGTGGTGGCTGGCGAAGCTGTCATCACTGGGTCACTGCACTGTGGTGGCTGGCGAGGCTGCCAGAACTGGGTCACTGCACCGTGGTGGCTGGCGAGGCTGCCATCACTGGGTCACTGCACTGTGGTGGCTGGCGAGGCTAGCATCACTGGGTCACTGCACTGTGGTGGCTGGTGAGGCTGCCATCACTGGGTCACTGCACTGTGGTGGCTGGCGAGGCTGCCATCACTGGGTCACTGCACTGTGGTGGCTGGCGAGGCTGCCATCACTGGGTCACTGCACTGTTGTGGCTGGCGAGGCTGCCATCACTGGGTCACTGCACCGTGGTGGCTGGCGAGGCTGTCATCACTGGGTCACTGCACCGTGGTGGCTGGCGAGGTTGCCATCACTGGGTCACTGCACTGTGGTGGCTGGCGAGGCTGCCATCACTGGGTCACTGCACTGTGGTAGCAGGCGAGGCTGCCATCCCTGGGTCACTGCACCGTGGTGGCTGGCGAGGCTGCCATCACTGGATCACTGCACCGTGGTGGCTGGCGAGGCTGCCATCACTGGGTCACTGCACTGTGGTGGCTGGCGAGGCTGCCATCACTGGGTCACTGCACTGTGGTGGCTGGCGAGGCTGCCATCACTGGGTCACTGCACTGTTGTGGCTGGCGAGGCTGCCATCACTGGGTCACTGCACCGTGGTGGCTGGCGAGGCTGTCATCACTGGGTCACTGCACCGTGGTGGCTGGCGAGGTTGCCATCACTGGGTCACTGCACTGTGGTGGCTGGCGAGGCTGCCATCACTGGGTCACTGCACTGTGGTAGCAGGCGAGGCTGCCATCCCTGGGTCACTGCACCGTGGTGGCTGGCGAGGCTGCCATCGCTGGTTCACTGCACCGTGGTGGCTGGCGAGGCTGCCATCACTGGGTCACTGCACTGTGGTGGCTGGCGAGGCTGCCATCACTGGGTCACTGCACCGTGGTGGCTGGCGAGGCTGCCATCACAGGATCACTGCACCGTGGTGGCTGGCGAGGCTGCCATCACTGGGTCACTGCACTGTGGTGGCTGGCGAGGCTGCCAGAACTGGGTCACGGCACCGTGGTGGCTGGCGAGGTTACCTTCACTGGGTCACTGCAGTGTGTTGGCTGGTGAGGCTGCCATCACTGGGTCACTGCACCGTGGTGGCTGGCGAGGCTACCATCACTGGGTCACTACACTGTGGTTGCTGGCGAGGCTGCCATCACTGGGTCACTGCACTGTGGTGGCTGGCGAGGCTGCCATCACTGGGTCACTGCACCGTGGTGGCTGGCGAGGCTGCCATCACAGGATCACTGCACCTTGGTGGCTGGCGAGGCTGCCATCACTGGGTCACTGCACTGTGGTGGCTGGCGAGGCTGCCAGAACTGGATCACGGCACCGTGGTGGCTGGCGAGGTTACCTTCACTGGGTCACTGCAGTGTGTTGGCTGGTGAGGCTGCCATCACTGGGTCACTGCACCGTGGTGGCTGGCGAGGCTACCATCACTGGGTCACTACACTGTGGTTGCTGGCGAGGCTGCCATCACTGGGTCACTGCACTGTGGTGGCTGGCGAGGCTGTCATCACTGGGTCTCTGCACAGTGGTGGCTGGCGAGGCTGCCATCACTGGGTCACTGCACCGTGGTGGTTGGCGAGGTTGCCATCACTGGGTCACTGCACCGTGGTGGTTGGCGAGGTTGCCATCACTGGGTCACTGCACTGTGGTGGTTGGCGAGGCTGCCATCACTGGGTCACTGCACCGTGGTGGCTGGCGAGGTTGTCATCACTGGGTTACTGCACCGTGGTGGCTGGCGAGGCTGCCATCACTGGGTCACTGCACCGTGGTGGCTGGCCAGTTTGTCATCACTGGATCACTGCACCGTGGTGGCTGGCCAGGCTGCCATCACTGGGTCACTGCACTGTGGTGGCTGGCGAGGCTGCCATCACTGGGTCACTGCACTGTGGTGGTTGGCGAGGCTGCCATCAATGGGTCACTGCACTGTGATGGCTGGTGAGGCTACCATCACTGGGTCACTGCACCGTGGTGGCTGGCGAGGCTGACATCACTGGGTCACTGCACTGTGGTGGCTGGCGAGGCTGCCATCACTGGGTCACTGCACTGTGGTGGCTTGTGAGGCTGCCATCACTGGGTCACTGCACTGTGGTGGCTGGCGAGGCTGCCATCACTGGGTCACTGCACTGTGGTGGCTGGCGAGGCTGCCATCACTAGGTCACTGCACTGGTGTGGCTGGCGAGGCTGCCATCACTGGGTCACTGCACCGTGGTGGCTGGCGAGGCTGTCATCACTGGGTCACTGCACCGTGGTGGCTGGCGAGGTTGCCATCACTGGGTCACTGCACTGTGGTGGCTGGCGAGGCTGCCATCACTGGGTCACTGCACTGTGGTAGCAGGCGAGGCTGCCATCGCTGGGTCACTGCACAGTGGTGGCTGGCGAGGCTGCCATCACTGGGTCACTGCTCTGTGGTGGCTGGCGAGGCTGCCATCACTGGGTCACTGCACTGTGGTGGCTGGCGAGGCTGTCAGCACTGGGTCACTACACTGTGGTGGCTGGCGAGGCTGCCAGAACTGGGTCACTGCACCATGGTGGCTGGCGAGGCTGCCATCACTGGGCCACTGCACTGTGGTGGCTGGCGAGGCTGCCATCACTGGGTCACTGCACTGTGGTGGCTGGTGAGGCTGCCATCACTGGGTCACTGCACTGTGGTGGCTGGCGAGGCTGCCATCACTGGGTCACTGCACTGTGGTGGCTGGCGAGGCTGCCATCACTGGGTCACTGCACTGTTGTGGCTGGCGAGGCTGCCATCACTGGGTCACTGCACCGTGGTGGCTGGCGAGGCTGTCATCACTGGGTCACTGCACCGTGGTGGCTGGCGAGGTTGCCATCACTGGATCACTGCACTGTGGTGGCTGGCGAGGCTGCCATCACTGGGTCACTGCACTGTGGTAGCAGGCGAGGCTGCCATCCCTGGGTCACTGCACCGTGGTGGCTGGCGAGGCTGCCATCACTGGATCACTGCACCGTGGTGGCTGGCGAGGCTGCCATCTCTGGGTCACTGCACCGTGGTGGCTGGCGAGGTTGTCATCACTGGGTTACTGCACCGTGGTGGCTGGCGATTCTGCCATCACTGGGTCACTGCACCGTGGTGGCTGGCCAGTTTGTCATCACTGGATCACTGCACCGTGGTGGCTGGCCAGGCTGCCATCACTGGGTCACTGCACTGTGGTGGCTGGCGAGGCTGCCAGAACTGGGTCACGGCACCGTGGTGGCTGGCGAGGTTACCTTCACTGGGTCACTGCACTGTGTTGGCTTGTGAGGCTGCCATCACTGGGTCACTGCACCGTGGTGGCTGGCGAGGCTACCATCACTGGGTCACTACACTGTGGTGGCTGGCGAGGCTGCCATCACTGGGTCACTGCACTGTGGTGGCTGGCGAGGCTGTCATCACTGGGTCTCTGCACTGTGGTGGCTGGCGAGGCTGCCATCACTGGGTCACTGCACCGTGGTGGCTGGCGAGGTTGCCATCTCTGCGTCACTGCACCGTGGTGGTTGGCGAGGTTGCCATCACTGGGTCACTGCACCGTGGTGGTTGGCGAGGTTGCCATCACTGGGTCACTGCACCGTGGTGGTTGGCGAGGCTGCCATCACTGGGTCACTGCACCGTGGTGGCTGGCGAGGTTGTCATCACTGGGTTACTGCACCGTGGTGGCTGGCGAGGCTGCCATCACTGGGTCACTGCACCGTGGTGGCTGGCCAGTTTGTCATCACTGGATCACTGCACCGTGGTGGCTGGCCAGGCTGCCATCACTGGGTCACTGCACTGTGGTGGCTGGCGAGGCTGCCATCACTGGATCACTGCACCGTGGTGGCTGGCGAGGCTGCCATCACTGGGTCACTGCACTGTGATGGCTGGTGAGGCTGCCATCACTGGGTCACTGCACTGTGATGGCTGGTGAGGCTGCCATCACTGGGTCACTGCACCGTGGTGGCTGGCGAGGCTGCCATCACTGGGTCACTGCACTGTGGTGGCTTGTGAGGCTGCCATCACTGGGTCAATGCACTGTGGTGGCTGGCGAGGCTGCCATCACTGGGTCACTGCACTGTGGTGGCTGGCGAGGTCACAACACTGGGTCACTGCACTGTGGTGGCTGGTGAGGCTGCCATCACTGGATCACTGCACTGTGGTGGCTGGCGAGGTCACAACACTGGGTCACTGCACTGGTGGCTGGCGAGGTCACAACACTGGGTCACTGCACTGTGGTGGCTGGCGAGGTCACAACACTGGGTCACTGCACTGTGGTGGCTGGCGAGGTCACACACTGGGTCACTGCACTGTGGTGGCTGGCGAGGTCACAACACTGGGTCACTGCACTGTGGTGGCTGGCGAGGTCACAACACTGGGTCACTGCACTGTGGTGGCTGGCGAGGTCACAACACTGGGTCACTGCACTCTGGTAGCTGGCGAGGTCACAACACTGGGTCACTGCACTGTGGTGGCTGGCGAAGTCACAACACTGGGTCACTGCACTGTGGTGGCTGGCGAGGTCACAACACTGGGTAACTGCAATGTGGTGGCTGGCGAGGTCACAACACTGGGCCACTGCACTGTGGTGGCTGGCGAGGTCACAACACTGGGTCACTGCACTGTGGTGGCTGGCGAGGTCACAACACTGGGCCACTGCACTGTGGTGGCTGGCGAGGTCACAACACTGGGTCACTGCACTGTGGTGGCTGGCGAGGTCACAACACTGGGTCACTGCACTGTGGTGGCTGGCGAGGTCACAACACTGGGTCACTGCACTGTGGTGGCTGGCGAGGTCACAACACTGGGTCACTGCACTGTGGTGGCTGGCGAGGTCACAACCTGAAACAAACCCAACTCTTATTTTTATATTTTTGATTTTTACTAATTTTATAAATTGATATAGAACAAAAAGGCAAATTACCGCTACCGAAACTATATACAAATAACCCTCACATAAGAGAGAGGAGCTTACGACGACGTTTCGGTCTAATTTGCACCGAAACGTCGAAACGTCGTCATAATCTTCTCGATCTATCAAACTCTTTAATGAGTAACGAATTGCCTTCTTTATACTTCTTGGAGCTTAATCTTGACATACATATTAAGCTTAGGTATTCATTGATTAATATCGTCTCTCCACATATTGATTAATCTTTACTCTAATCGATAGGAAAAAATTACCTGAAATCAATATCGCATTTGAAAAAATCGAAAGCTTAAATTACTTAAAAAAAATTGTACTTGATTATCTGTTAGTGTATTGGAAAAGCTAAAATAAACTGTCAATAAATTATTTATCACTTAAGATTTTTAATTTTAATAACACTCTATTTTAAATAATATTCCTGATGCCTGTTGATCGAAAAAGATTCACGTTAGTAATTTTAAGGGATAAAGTGAGGCTGAATCATGACTCGTTACTTCGTGATTTAAGACTTCATATACTTTATTGTATGGATTGTTCCATAAGTAATGGATTATATCTTTCTTAGACACACACACTCACACACACACACACACACACACACACACGTACACCTGCAAACATGTATGTCCGAGTCTTCTAAACTAGATAAACAGACACGAATAATGCCCACAGCAAGACATTACAACACACTTAAAGCAAAACAACATTACGTTGCGTGAGTAAAATATTACAAGCTTTTGCACAGTACGAGCTGAGTAAGCATATTACCCAGCTGAAATATTCACAAAACCCATAACCTGCTGAGTATGGCTCGACTTACTGTCAGCTGCAGCTTCTTCGTTCCACTCCAGAGATGTTGAAAGGTAAAGGATCTGGAATAATTCTTCCGGCGTTGTCAAGACGAAGTGGTCGAGGCTCTGACGCTCTACAACACTCAAATGAACCATGAGTTTTCTTCACAATTTCCGCACTATCATCAAGCCTCCTTCCAGAAGGTAATTCCACAGACACTTCCCGACTCTTTTATGTCTTCATTTTCCATTCATATTCACTGAAGACAATTTGGGCTCACACAAATTGTAGAACATAATCAGTTAGAGGTTTAAGTATTCGTTTTTGTTTATCAAATTTGTCTCAAGCGAATCGAGTTTTTATCTTGTAGTTGTTTATCAACACTGCAGATAAGTGATGTATGGTGTATGAAGGAACGAATCATTCATGCTGTGCATTGCTATACATTATTTTTCAAGACGCATTTCAGTCTGCATTCTGCACTCTAAGGTATTTTATTGCGCCCCCATAACAGTCAATTAACACTGAGGTACCTATTTACTACTAGTTGTGTAGGTGCAGGAGGTACGAGGAGACCTACCAGTACACCTCACACAGCCAAAAATGTTATAACAGTGGCAGCTAATGCAAAATATAACTTTTATTTGCCCTCCTCTGATTAATGTATGGTGGTGAATAATTGGATTTTTTCCATCAAACATTGCTTAGCCCTGATTTAGGATGCTGCTGAATGCTCACCTGGAGCGATGCCTGAAGACGAATAACTGCATATTTTCAGTAGAGTTTTCACGAACCCAAGTGCTTTTCAAAAGCCTACAGCACCCGGCCGAGCTGTGAACCGGCTTTTAACGAAGGCTGAGGAATTAATTACATTTGATTTAACTTACAATAGCATCACCAGAATATATGAACGATCTTTACATACAACGTACAGAGTTCTGAGACAGGTTTTTGTAGAGAATAAGTATAAGAGAACAGTCGATGCTAAACCTCTAGCGCGCCCATACAGAAAGATGGAACTGTTAAAAGGAGTGAACCAGAAAGCCTCACAATCCCTCCCACTGAAACGTTAGAAAAAAAAAGCATCTAGTTAGCCACCCCATACTAGATACTAGGATGGTTGGCTCATCCTAGAAAGCAATACCTAGCGTACTGAACAGAGTAAGCTCTGTGGCAGATTCCCGTCTCACGATATCATTCTAAGAGTTCATTAAATAAATAATCCACACATTGTAATAAGGTGATGGCGACGTTTTGGTCCGACTTGAACCAGAATTATGCCTCATTCGCTCTTTCTAAGAGTTATTCGCCACTGTATTTTAAGATGTAGGACCTTGTAATAATTACAGATGAGCAACATGTTGAAAAGTCTCAGCAGAACATAGGTGTGGATCTCTTATCAGAAAAATAGGATATTACGAGACTATTTTCAGCAGAATATAGGTGTGGATCTCTTACCAGAAAAATAGGATATTACCCGATGATTGTCTGTAAAACGAGGATTGGCCGCACACCTCACACGCAGCCGACTACTGAATATCGTAAATATTTTATTACTTACGGCTTCAGCTATTTAGACGTCAATATGACATGTATTAAAATGCATTTACCTATCACTTACGGTTTTAAGGGACCCATGTATTTCTCTCTATTAAATCAGAAAGAAATAAGAGGAAACACTAATGATTATAATACACAGAACATCTTTTAATAATAAGCCCACATTTATAATTAAAATATCAAGGTATATAAACCAGTACTTTGTAAATAAAGATTATGTAACACACACGCAAGCACGAACACATCACACACACACACACACACACACACACATGCAAGCAAGTGAGACACTTATCACCACGGATAGATCTGCAGTCAGTGCACCGCTGCAATACGAGAGCTAATGTAATATTGATGTAACTTCCACCCGCAACACCATACATCCGCTCCTGCCTGACCAGTCTGCGATGCAACACCTGGGCGGGTGTTAGTCGGCTTGTGCAACTGCCACAGGTCCTCAGTAATACTTTGATAGTCTTTCTGATATCTAGACCTCAGAGAGCACAAGACCGATCGTTAATGTCATAGGCTGTTTGTATGCTTGTCAACCACGGGACGTGAGTATGTGTTAGCAAGCTTGTCTAACGACCATAAGACTTTATTAGATGTTTGTATTTGTACCCCATAGGATCAAATACCGGTGTTAGAGTGTATCTTCCAAGGGGCCTTATCATGATTATCTGTATGTGTGTGTGTGTGTGTGTGTGTGTGTGTGTGTGTGTGTGTGTGTGTGTGTGTGTGTGTGTGTGCGTGTGTGTGTGTGTGTGTGTGTGTGTGTCCCCTATAAGACCTGGCAGGTTAGTTCGGTTGTCAGTTCCTCATACAAAGCAGATGTTAATAAGTTTTTTATGATAACATAAAATTTAGGCAGGTTCCTGCAGGTTGGGGGTGGCTGTCATGAGTGTCATCTACAACAGGAAGTTAGGTACACTACTTCATCTTGCTCTCCTCTGCTCGCCACATAGTCTTATCCAGCGACGCGGATTTTTTTTTCCTTCTCTGCTTTGTGCTAGCTGTCACAGGCTCCTTAATCGATGCTTCCTGTGTGTGTGTGTGTGTGTGTGTGTGTGTGTGTGTGTGTGTGTGTGTGTGTGTGTGTGTGTGTGTGTGTGTAAATGAGGAGCGGAACTGGTTTGTTTCACAGACATACCAACTTGGCTTGTTGAAAAATACCAGTGTGTATGTCTCACTACGTTCGTAGCGAGATCCGCATCTATATAATTAGCCACTTTTCCAAATTATGCAAATCCACACAGGAGCACCATTTATGTCAGACTCACATTTTACGCTATTTTCGTTTTCATTAATAAAAGTTACTTAAAAAGTTTAACTTGTATCTGAGGTTTTAACCTCGATATGTTTTCGTTATGTTTGTCATTCTCATCAAGACTGGAGACGTATTAAAAATATCTAACCAAGATGGAATTCGTAGCGATGGATTCAAATCGGAGAAAATTAGATTTAAAAAGGATATTGGGAAGAACTGGTTTGGCAATATAATTGTTGGTAAGAGAAACAAACTCCCATTCAGCGTCATATAGTCAGGATCTCTAGGTAACTTTGTATATAGGTTGCATGGGTACATGAGTGGGTGTGACATAGATTTGCTTAGCAAGGGCCAGTAGGCCTGCGGCAGTGTTCCTTCATTGTTATGTTAATAATAATAATAAAAATAATAATAATAATAATAATAATAATAATAATAATAATAATAATAATAATAATAATAATAATATAATAATAATAATAATAATATTTATTTCTACAAGTACATGTACAAGGTATACAGGCGAATTAAGTCAATTTTGTCCCCAGGATGCGACCCACACCAGTCGACTAACACCCAGGAACCTATTTTACTGATAAGTACACTCAAAGGATGAGTGTCACTGATCAGTAAGCTCGTTCTTCGTTCTTTGTCATGCTCAAACTTTTCTAGGACCTTCAGTCCGTGGTGCTCTGTAAAAATCCTCCTTCATGCTTCACCAAACATGAAGTTAATTGTAAATTCGTAGAATATTAAAGAATATTTATTTTCCTAGACCCACATATATTCACATTCCAAGTTACTCGGGTTCATTATCTTGGTATTAAATGCCTCTTCAACTCTCGCTCCGGGAAGCCGTGTGCTCCGCGCTGCTCTTGTGCTGGCCTCAGCTTGTAAACAGACATGTGATGCAGCCTCCGCGCTGTGCTAGCACTGGCCTCAGCTTGTAAACACAGACATGTGATGCAGCCTCCGCGCTGTGCTAGCGCTGGCCTCAGCTTGTAAACAGACATGTGATGCAGCCTCCGCGCTGTGCTAGCGCTGGCCTCAGCTTGTAAACAGACATGTGATGCAGCCTCCGCGCTGTGCTAGCGCTGGCCTCAGCTTGTAAACACAGACATGTGATGCAGCCTCCGCGCTGTGCTAGCGCTGGCCTCAGCTTGTAAACAGACATGTGATGCAGCCTCCGCGCTGTAAAGCTTGTAAACAGACATGTGATGCAGCCTCCGCGCTGTGCTAGCGCTGGCCTCAGCTTGTAAACACAGACATGTGATGCAGCCTCCGCGCTGTGCTAGCGCTGGCCTCAGCTTGTAAACACAGACATGTGATGCAGCCTCCGCGCTGTGCTAGCGCTGGCCTCAGCTTGTAAACACAGACATGTGATGCAGCCTCCGCGCTGTGCTAGCGCTGGCCTCAGCTTGTAAACACAGACATGTGATGCAGCCTCCGCGCTGTGCTAGCGCTGGCCTCAGCTTGTAAACACAGACATGTGATGCAGCCTCCGCGCTGTGCTAGCGCTGGCCTCAGCTTGTAAACACAGACATGTGATGCAGCCTCCGCGCTGTGCTAGCGCTGGCCTCAGCTTGTAAACACAGACATGTGATGCAGCCTCCGCGCTGTGCTAGCGCTGGCCTCAGCTTGTAAACACAGACATGTGATGCAGCCTCCGCGCTGTGCTAGCGCTGGCCTCAGCTTGTAAACACAGACATGTGATGCAGCCTCCGCGCTGTGCTAGCGCTGGCCTCAGCTTGTAAACACAGACATGTGATGCAGCCTCCGCGCTGTGCTAGCGCTGGCCTCAGCTTGTAAACACAGACATGTGATGCAGCCTCCGCGCTGTGCTAGCGCTGGCCTCAGCTTGTAAACACAGACATGTGATGCAGCCTCCGCGCTGTGCTAGCGCTGGCCTCAGCTTGTAAACACAGACATGTGATGCAGCCTCCGCGCTGTGCTAGCGCTGGCCTCAGCTTGTAAACACAGACATGTGATGCAGCCTCCGCGCTGTGCTAGCGCTGGCCTCAGCTTGTAAACACAGACATGTGATGCAGCCTCCGCGCTGTGCTAGCGCTGGCTCAGGCCTGCAGCCTCCGCGCTGTGCTAGCGCTGGCCTCAGCTTGTAAACTAAACACAGACATGTGATGCAGCCTCCGCACTGTGCTAGCGCTGGCCTCAGCTTGTAAACACAGACATGTGATGCAGCCTCCGTGCTGTGCTAGCGCTGGCCTCAGCTTGTAAACACAGACATGTGATGCAGCCTCCGCGCTGTGCTAGCGCTGGCCTCAGCTTGTAAACACAGACATGTGATGCAGCCTCCGCGCTGTGCTAGCGCTGGCCTCAGCTTGTAAACACAGACATGTGATGCAGCCTCCGCGCTGTGCTAGCGCTGGCCTCAGCTTGTAAACACAGACATGTGATGCTAGCGCTGGCCTCAGCTTGTAAACACAGACATGTGATGCGCGCTGTGCTAGCGCTGGCCTCAGCTTGTAAACACAGACATGTGATGCAGCCTCCGCGCTGTGCTAGCGCTGGCCTCAGCTTGTAAACACAGACATGTGATGCAGCCTCCGCGCTGTGCTAGCGCTGGCCTCAGCTTGTAAACACAGACATGTGATGCAGCCTCCGCGCTGTGCTAGCGCTGGCCTCAGCTTGTAAACTAGCGCTGGCCTCAGACATGTGATGCAGCCTCCGCGCTGTGCTAGCGCTGGCCTCAGCTTGTAAACACAGACATGTGATGCAGCCTCCGCGCTGTGCTAGCGCTGGCCTCAGCTTGTAAACACAGACATGTGATGCAGCCTCCGCGCTGTGCTAGCGCTGGCCTCAGCTTGTAAACACAGACATGTGATGCAGCCTCCGCGCTGTGCTAGCGCTGGCCTCAGCTTGTAAACACAGACATGTGATGCAGCCTCCGCGCTGTGCTAGCGCTGGCCTCAGCTTGTAAACACAGACATGTGATGCAGCCTCCGCGCTGTGCTAGCGCTGGCCTCAGCTTGTAAACACAGACATGTGATGCAGCCTCCGCCTCCGCGCTGTGCATGTGATGCAGCCTCCGCGCTGTGCTAGCGCTGGCCTCAGCTTGTAAACTCAGACATGTGATGCAGCCTCCGCGCTGTGCTAGCGCTGGCCTCAGCTTGTAAACACAGACATGTAATGCAGCCTCCGCGCTGTGCTAGCGCTGGCCTCAGCTTGTAAACACAGACAAGTGATGCAGCCTCCGCGCTGTGCTAGCGCTGGCCTCAGCTTGTAAACACAGACATGTGATGCAGCCTCCGCGCTGTGCTAGCGCTGGCCTCAGCTTGTAAACACAGACATGTGATGCAGCCTCCGCGCTGTGCTAGCGCTGGCCTCAGCTTGTAAACACAGACATGTGATGCAGCCTCCGCGCTGTGCTAGCGCTGGCCTCAGCTTGTAAACACAGACATGTGATGCAGCCTCCGCGCTGTGCTAGCGCTGGCCTCAGCTTGTAAACACAGACATGTGATGCAGCCTCCGCGCTGTGCTAGCGCTGGCCTCAGCTTGTAAACACAGACATGTGATGCAGCCTCCGCGCTGTGCTAGCGCTGGCCTCAGCTTGTAAACACAGACATGTGATGCAGCCTCCGCGCTGTGCTAGCGCTGGCCTCAGCTTGTAAACACAGACATGTGATGCAGCCTCCGCGCTGTGCTAGCGCTGGCCTCAGCTTGTAAACTCAGACATGTGATGCAGCCTCCGCGCTGTGCTAGCGCTGGCCTCAGCTTGTAAACACAGACATGTGACGCAGCCTCCGCGCTGTGCTTGCGCTGGCCTCAACTTGTAAACACAGACATGTGATGCAGCCTCCGCGCTGTGCTAGCGCTGGCCTCAGCTTGTAAACACAGACATGTGATGCAGCCTCCGCGCTGTGCTAGCGCTGGCCTCAGCTTGTAAACACAGACATGTGATGCAGCCTCCGCGCTGTGCTAGCGCTGGCCTCAGCTTGTATGTGAAGCCTCCGCGCTGTGCTACAGACATGTGATGCAGCCTCCGCGCTGTGCTAGCGCTGGCCTCAGCTTGTAAACACAGACATGTGATGCAGCCTCCGCGCTGTGCTAGCGCTGGCCTCAGCTTGTAAACACAGACATGTGATGCAGCCTCCGCGCTGTGCTAGCGCTGGCCTCAGCTTGTAAACACAGACATGTGATGCAGCCTCCGCGCTGTGCTAGCGCTGGCCTCAGCTTGTAAACACAGACATGTGATGCAGCCTCCGCGCTGTGCTAGCGCTGGCCTCAGCTTGTAAACAGACAGACATGTGATGCAGCCTCTCCGCGCTGTGCTAGCGCTGGCCTCAGCTTGTAAACACGCTGGCCTCAGCTTGTAAACACAGACATGTGATGCAGCCTCCGCGCTGTGCTAGCGCTGGCCTCAGCTTGTAAACACAGACATGTGATGCAGCCTCCGCGCTGTGCTAGCGCTGGCCTCAGCTTGTAAACACAGACATGTGATGCAGCCTCCGCGCTGTGCTAGCGCTGGCCTCAGCTTGTAAACACAGACATGTGATGCAGCCTCCGCGCTGTGCTAGCGCTGGCCTCAGCTTGTAAACACAGACATGTGATGCAGCCTCCGCGCTGTGCTAGCGCTGGCCTCAGCTTGTAAACACAGACATGTGATGCAGCCTCCGCGCTGTGCTAGCGCTGGCCTCAGCTTGTAAACACAGACATGTGATGCAGCCTCCGCGCTGTGCTAGCGCTGGCCTCAGCTTGTAAACACAGACATGTGATGCAGCCTCGCGCGCTGTGCTAGCGCTGGCCTCAGCTTGTGAACACAGACATGTGATGCAGCCTCCGCGCTGTGCTAGCGCTGGCCTCAGCTTGTAAACAGACAGACATGTGATGCAGCCTCCGCGCTGTGCTAGCGCTGGCCTCAGCTTGTAAACACAGACATGTGATGCAGCCTCCGCGCTGTGCTAGCGCTGGCCTCAGCTTGTAAACACAGACATGTGATGCAGCCTCCGCGCTGTGCTAGCGCTGGCCTCA
>NC_091311.1:46212934-46242934 GCF_038502225.1 Cherax quadricarinatus
GATACCCAAGAGTTGCACATGTGTCTAATTTATCAATGTATTGTTTGTAATGGCTTGATAAAGCTCCTGGAGAGCGAAACGTTGCCACAATAAATGTCACATTAGTTGCACTTGTGTCCTTTTACTTTACATATTGTCGGTAATTCTACCAACTTTATTACAACCAGGTTATACCCGGCTTTCATAATATTGTACATTTTTCTTTACATTTAAATGGTCATCCCTTCATACATATTTTTAAAAATCATAAATTAAAAATTAGATCTTGTCTTTTTATTTAAGAATCCATGGGTCGCCGGGCGATTTAGTCGGATTATCGTCTGAAGTTCTACTGAACCTGAAAGTTCCTTCAGTCGCTGTACTCTGTCAGGTGTTCAGTTATTCGTATATTTTTTCTTAGGTTTCAGATAGGTTTTATAACGAAAGGTTTTCTTAAAAATAATTGTCTTTAAAAAGAAAACATGTTCGTAACTAACATTTCGTAACTAACCTAGAATTTAAGCGGTGTTTCGGTCCGTCTTAGACCATCATCATAAAAATCCGGACTTGATAAGCATTTTACAAGGTGATATTTGGATTCAGGACATGAAAATACATAAGAATTAACTAATCTCATTTAAGAAGCATAGAACTTTTAAAATATTTTTGACCAGTGAAATTGGTCCAGTGGTAAGCCAAACGTCGCCTCAAGTTTCCTAGATAAATTATGGGTTACCTGTGAATAAATAATTCAGTAGAGAATTACCTTGTTAGGTAAGACACATATGCAACAGTTAGGTATCTTTATTATGAAACGTTTCGCCTACACAGTAGGCTTCTTCAGTCGAGTACAGAAAAGTTGATAGAAGCAGAAGATACTTGAAGACGATGTAATCAGTCCATCACCCTTAAAGTTTTGAGGTGGTCAGTCCCTCAGTCTGGAGAAGAGCATTGTTCCATAGTATGAAACAATATGGAGATGAAGTGACAGGATGGAGCTTTATATAGCGCCAAGAGGTGAGACGTAGGTCACTAGAAGAGGTAAGAACTCAGATGTTGAGAGGTCAGGTCCCTCTCAAATCCAGCCGCTCTCACTAGTGGAAGTTGTCGAAGTTGATTGCAGGTCTGTACCAAGATACCCTTGTGTTGCAGTGTCTGACAGATTGAACATTAAAATGGTATAAAATACCGACAGGTTGTTAGGTAAGACACATATGCAACAGTTAGGTATCTTTATTATGAAACGTTTCGCCTACATAGTAGGCTTCTTCAGTCGAGTACAGAAAAGTTGATAGAAGCAGAAGATACTTGAAGACGATGTAATCAGTCCATCACCCTTAAAGTTTTGAGGTGGTCAGTCCCTCAGTCTGGAGAAGAGCATTGTTCCATAGTATGAAACAATATGGAGATGAAGTGACAGGATGGAGCTTTATATAGCGCCAAGAGGTGAGACGTAGGTCACTAGAAGAGGTAAGAACTCAGATGTTGAGAGGTCAGGTCCCTCTCAAATAAAGATACCTAACTGTTGCATATGTGTCTTACCTAACAACCTGTCGGTATTTTATACCATTTTAATGTTCAATCTGTCAGACACTGCAACACAAGGGTATCTTGGTACAGACCTGCAATCAACTTCGACAACTTCCACTAGTGAGAGCGGCTGGATTTGAGAGGGACCTGACCTCTCAACATCTGAGTTCTTACCTCTTCTAGTGACCTACGTCTCACCTCTTGGCGCTATATAAAGCTCCATCCTGTCACTTCATCTCCATATTGTTTCATACTATGGAACAATGCTCTTCTCCAGACTGAGGGACTGACCACCTCAAAACTTTAAGGGTGATGGACTGATTACATCGTCTTCAAGTATCTTCTGCTTCTATCAACTTTTCTGTACTCGACTGAAGAAGCCTACTATGTAGGCGAAACGTTTCATAATAAAGATACCTAACTGTTGCATATGTGTCTTACCTAACAACCTGTCGGTATTTTATACCATTTTAATGTTCAATCTGTCAGACACTGCAACACAAGGGTATCTTGGTACAGACCTGCAATCAACTTCGACAACTTCCACTAGTGAGAGCGGCTGGATTTGAGAGGGACCTGACCTCTCAACATCTGAGTTCTTACCTCTCCTAGTGGCCTACGTCTCACCTCTTGGCGCTATATAAGCTCCATCCTCTCACTTCATCTCCATATTGTTTCATACTATGGAACAATGCTCTTCTCCAGACTGAGGGACTGACCACCTCAAAACTTTAAGGGTGATGGACTGATTACATCGTCTTCAAGTATCTTCTGCTTCTATCAACTTTTCTGTACTCGACTGAAGAAGCCTACTGTGTAGGCGAAACGTTTCATAATAAAGATACCTAACTGTTGCATATGTGTCTTACCTAACAACCTGTCGGTATTTTATACCATTTTAATGTTCAGAGAATTACCTTCCTGGTACTGGGGCGTGTTCGAGTGTGAGGACCTGATGATGCCAGACTCAAGGAAATACACAGATAGAAATACACAATGATAGTTAAATTGGGAAAGCAGAGCAATCACTTAAAAGCTTGGAATAACAGCAGTTATATTTATCCAGATTGTATCCTGATTGTGCCGTTTTACGGCTGTAATTTCTCACATGACTTTCACTAATTATCCCCGTATCAGGGCTAAAGTTTCTCATAATACTACCCTTAATTATCTCTGTATCACTGATGATGCTTCATTTAACTTATAATTACGTACTAGTTACACTGTTACAAATTCCTAGTGACACATCACTAAATGTCACGATACCACGTGACATTAGTGTTGCTCTCAAGAGGGGGTGAAACTGGCTGTCCACTAGCAACTAGCCCTGCAACTTGCACTAGTAGCTTACTCTGGCTTGGACTTGTATATCAACAATACATGTGCAGAAACAGTAACTTCCATTAGCTACCACACAACACATTCAATATAGCTCATATGGGGGAAAAAGCTAAATCAGAATCATCGGGATTTATATATTTTTTTTTTTTTCAAAAAATAGTCTGTCATTGAAATCCGTCATCTGCTTAATCTGACTGCGTGATACAGCCGACGGTTGTGGGTCACATCCTGGGGGCGGTATTTCGTTGTTAGAGCTCTTTGATTTGAACTGATGTAAGATAACAGCTCTTAGCCTGTAATTTAAACAGAGTAATAAAAAAACAATTCCAGCACGGTCTAAGTCTGCTTCCCCGAGATAATTTTCCTCACTGTAAAAATCTGATGATTTCTCTTTGATTACACAAATCAATAATCTTCAAGGAGTTTAAGTGACTTTATCACATAATCCAGTTGTTTTTTCAACTGCTCAGTTTTTTCTATCTTCCTCCGGGACTTTATAATTTTAAGTGCCAGCTTTCTATAGAACTCTTGAATCATTTGGAAAATATTAATAAACTGTGGTTATTTATTCTTTTTGATAAATCAGTTATGTAGATTAAGTATTGGAGGGGGGGGGGGTTGAGTGTATAATCAGGTGTCCCCATTCTGGTGTTTATTACCTCGTGATATTGTCTCCTTTTGTTACGTTAGATTTAACTCTCTGAATCAGTTGTCATAGTTTCTTCATTCCAGATGAAGTCCTGGAAACTGAATAAATGCTGAAGACAACAGTTGTTACCATAAAAGGTAAAACAAGACGTTAAACTCGCATAAATAACAGGAAGAGGATGAGGAGGTGGAGGAGAGGAAGGAGGTAGGGAAGGAGGAGGAGGAGGAGGAAGAGAAAACAGGAAAGAGGAACATGAGAAGAAGGCTTACTAAGGACACAAGCCAGCATTATCATTCACTTGCAGCAGCAAGTCGCAGCAGCTGCGCAGCGGTGTGGCCACCGCTCCACATAACCAGTTTTTGAGACGGTAGGATGCGTGGTAGGGGGAGGGCAGGGAGGGTGCGGGGGGGGGGGATGGAAGGGATGCGAAATTAGACAGCGCCCCCTTTATTGTTTTCTTAATTTAAAAGTCAAATAATGGAATGAAATGCCGAGCCTTTAATGGCTAACACTTGTGCTAACTCTTCCCTAGCACGGCTTGCATGTAATGGCGCCCGCAGGCTGTATTTATTTGAGGAAAATGAATAGGTAAACGATAATGAAAGTCATGTTATGGATCTCTTCGTGGTTGCTGTATAATTCAGACGTCACCTACTTGCCTTCTGGAAGTCACTGTCACTTAAGGATGGGAAGACGATTATTTGTCCTGACGTCACCTACTTGCCTTCTGGAAGTCACTGTCGCTTAAGTATGGGAAGACGATTATTTGTCCTGACGTCACCTACTTGCCTCCAGGTGGCCACTTTCTCTATAGTATGTCTTGACATAGCCAGTTGTCCCTTGGAAGAACATAAGAACATAAGAAAGGAGGATCACTGCAGCAGGCCTGTTGGCCCATACTAGGCAGATCCTTTACAGTCCATCCCACTAACAAAACATTTGCCCAATCTAATTTTAATGCTACCCAAGAAATAATCTCTGATAACTCTATCTACTCATTTCCAAGTCCCAATCAGATCCAACCCCTCTCACTCATGTATTTATCCAACCTAAATTTGAAACTACCCAAAGTCCTAGCCTCAATAACCCAACTAGGTAGACTGTTCCACTCATCAACTACCCTATTTCCAAACCAATACTTTCCTATGTAGTGGTGACGTGTATTTAGCTCAGTGGTGACGTGTACTTAGCTCAGTGGTGACGTGTACTTAGCTCAGTGGTGACGTGTACTTAGCTCAGTGGTGACGTGTACTTAGCTCAGTGGTGACGTGTACTTAGCTCAGTGGTGACGTGTACTTAGCTCAGTGGTGACGTGTACTTAGCTCTGTGAAGACCTGTTTGTGTGCTCTCTGTGAATCTGAACCAGGATGCCCTCTCTTGAGCAACTTTACCAGCAGCTGAGAGAAGAGCTCAGAGTTGCTAAGATGGAGATACGGCGATTAACGGAGGAGAACAAGAGGATTCGTAGTAATCCTCCTGTTGTGAGTCCCCAGGTTAAGAAGGGAGCTTGGTCAGTGGCCGGGCAACATGGAACCAAGCTGAAGATCAAGAAAACGGTTGGAGAGGCAGAAACAACGAGAAACCAGAAGACTACCGTGGAAACTTCCAACCCATTCTCGGTGCTACCCGACGAATGTGAGTGTTCTACTGGGAATGCCACAACGAGCACCAAAGAAGCATTGGCAGACGTGAGTGAGACATCCCTAGAAACCCCAGCGAAGACCATCGAGACAGTCTTGACGAATTCTACAAGTGGTGTAATGCTGCCTGGCGAATGTGAGTCGACTACTCCGAGCATCACGACGGATGACGCCAAGGAAGGTAAAAACATTGTTGTTGTTGGGGATAGCCAGATTAGGTACATGGATAGGGCATTCTGCTTGAAGGACAGGAGTAGGAGGCAGAGAGTGTGTTTTCCTGGGGCTGGGATGAAGGATATTGTTAGCCGTCTGGATGACATCATGAGAGGTAATGGGAGCAATCCTATTATCTGTCTCAGTGCTGGAGGCAACGATGTTGGCAGACGTAGGAGTGAGGACCTGATTAGCAGGTATAGGTCAGCAATAGAGATAATTAGGAGGAAGGGTGGGAAACCTGTCATATGTGGCATTTTGCCAAGGAGAGGAGTTGGAAATGAATGGTTGTCCAGAGCAATTGGTGTCAATTGCTGGCTGGACAAATACTGTAAGGAAAATGCGGTAACATTCATTGACAACTGGGACCTCTTCTATGGCAGAAATGACATGTATGCCAGGGATGGGGTTCACTTATCTAGGTGTGGGGTGGGAGCACTGGCCAACGCAGTGGAGGGAGCTGTTAGGTCTTTAAACTAGGAATAGTTAGTGGTATGGGTTTTTGCGGGAAAACTGTGAAGTCTCAGGGTAGTAATATGAGTACTAGGAGAACTAGTAATATGCAAAATGAGGTGAATATTGGAAAGCCAGTGGCACTAATTGACAAGGACAGTAATAGGTTTAGTGGAATAACACAAAGGAGCAGGAAGGGTAAAGAGAGAGGAGGGTCTTTAAGTATTTATTACACAAATAGTCGCAGTGCTAGGAATAAGATGGACGAGTTGAGACTAGTTGCTAGTGCAGGTAACATAGATGTATTTGCCTTAACTGAGACGTGGTTTAATTCAAAAAGTCGGGACATGCCTGCAGAATGTCACATTCGGGGTTTTAAATTGTTCCAAGCAGATAGAAGTATCGGGAAGGTGGGTGGGGTGGCATTGTATGTCCGAGATCGCTTGAACTGTTGCATAAAAACGGGTATTAAGTCTGAAGTAACACATACAGAGTCTGTTTGGATAGAATTTTCAGAGGGGCATGAAAAATTAACTTTAGGTGTGATATACCGTCCCCCAAATTTAGATAGGGACCGGGGGAGACTACTATGGGAGGAAATTGTAAGGGCCACAAGGCACGATAATGTAGTAATTCTAGGAGACTTTAACTTTAGTCATATTGATTGGAATTTCTTGACTGGGAATTTAGAATCATACGACTTCTTAGAAGTAGTTCAGGATTGTTTTTTGAAGCAATTTGTGACAGAACCTACAAGGGGTAATAACCTGCTTGACTTAGTTCTGGCAAACAATGAATCCCTTGTTAATAATTTAGAAGTTTCAGAGGAACTGGGTGCTAGCGACCACAAATCAATTACATTTAGAATTGAATGGAAGTATGATAGTAGGGATAACTCAGTAACAGTCCCAGATTTTCGCTTAGCAGATTACGATGGGCTTAGAGAACACTTATCATCTGTTGACTGGGGTAACGAAGAGAGCTATCAATATGACAGTTTTCTGAACACAATACATGCTGCTCAAAGAACGTTTATCCCTTATAAAGAAATTAGATCAAATAGAAATGACCCAAAATGGATGAATAATAGGCTGAAATATCTACTAGGGCATAAGAAAGGAATTTATAGGCGTATCAAAAGAGGCGAGGGTCATCTTATGAATCAGTATATTGACATTAAGAGGGACATTAAAAAGGGGATAAGAAAAGCTAAAAGGGACTATGAAATTAAAGTTGCTAGGGATTCTAAAACTAACCCAAAAAGTTTTTTCCAGGTCTATAGAACAAAAGTCAGAGATAAGATAGGTCCCCTTAAAAATAACTATGGGCATCTTACTGACAAAGAGAATGAAATGTGCTCGATTTTAAAAAATTATTTTCTCTCGTTTTTTACACAGGAAGACACTAATAATATTCCGGTAATTAATTTTTATAGTGGACCAGAAGAAGATAAATTATGTAACATCACAGTCACTAGTGAAATGGTTGTGAAGCAGATAGACCAACTGAAGCAAAATAAGTCACCGGGTCCTGATGAGGTTTTTTCAAGGGTTCTAAAGGAATGCAAAATGGAAGTCTGTGAACCATTAACTAATATTTTTAATTTATCTCTTCAAACAGGTGTAGTGTCTGATATGTGGAAGATGGCTAATGTAATTCCTATTTTTAAAACAGGGGACAAGTCATTACCGTCAAATTACCGCCCAATAGGCCTGACCTCAATTGTAGGCAAATTACTAGAGTCAATTATAGCTCAAATTATAAGAAGCCATCTCGATAAGCATAGCTTGATTAATGATACTCAGCATGGATTCACAAGAGGCCGGTCTTGTCTAACTAATTTATTAACTTTCTTCAGTAAAGCTTTTGAGGCGGTTGACCACGATAAAGAATTTGATATTATTTACTTAGATTTTAGTAAGGCATTTGATAGAGTTCCGCACCAAAGACTGTTGAAGAAAGTAGCAGCTCATGGCATTGGGGGAAGAGTGCTCTCGTGGATCGAATCATGGCTCACAGACAGGAAGCAGAGAGTGTCCATAAATGGGGTTAAATCCGAGTGGGGATCAGTAACAAGTGGCGTTCCACAGGGATCAGTCTTAGGCCCGTTGTTGTTTATAATATATATCAATGATCTTGATGAAGGAATTACTAGTGATATGAGCAAATTCGCCGATGACACGAAGATAGGTAGGATAATTGATTCAAACGTAGATGTTAGGGAACTTCAGGAGGATTTAGACAAACTCTACTCTTGGTCAGAAAAGTGGCAGATGCAGTTCAATGTAGATAAATGCAAGGTTCTGAAGCTCGGGAGTGTCCATAACCCTAGCACTTATAAGTTAAATAATGTAGAACTTAGCCATACAGATTGCGAAAAGGACTTGGGGGTTATGGTAAGCAGCAACCTTAAACCAGGACAGCAATGCCTAAGCGTACGTAATAAGGCAAATAGATTACTGGGATTTATATCAAGAAGTGTATGGAACAGAAGTCCAGAGGTCATACTGCAGCTTTATACATCATTAGTAAGGCCTCACCTAGACTATGCAGCTCAATTCTGGTCTCCATATTACAGAATGGACATAAATTCGTTAGAAAACATTCAGCGTAGGATGACTAAATTAATACATAGCATTAGAAATCTTCCTTATGAAGAAAGATTGAAGACTCTTAAGTTACATTCACTTGTTAGACGAAGAATGAGGGGAGACCTGATCGAAGTGTATAAGTGGAAGATAGGTATTAATAAAAGGGATATTAACAAGGTCTTGAGGATATCTCTCCAAGAGAGAACCCGCAGTAATGGATTTAAATTAGATAAGTTTAGATTTAGAAAGGACATAGGAAAGTATTGGTTTGGAAATAGGGTAGTTGATGAGTGGAACAGTCTACCTAGTTGGGTTATTGAATCTAGGACTTTGGGTAGTTTCAAATTTAGGTTGGATAAGTACATGAGTGGGAGGGGTTGGATTTGAGTGGGACTTGCACATCGGAGCTTGTTTCTTGGGTGGCATTGAAAATTGGGTTGGTCAAATGTTTGTTAGTGGGATGAATTGTAAAGGACCTGCCTAGTATGGGCCAACGGGCCTGCTGCAGTGTTCCTCCTTTCTTATGTTCTTATGTTCTAAATCTAAACTTGTCTAATTTAAATCCATTACTGCGGGTTCTCTCTTGGAGAGACATCCTCAAGACCTTATTAATATCCCCTTTATTAATACCTATCTTCCATTATACACTTCGATCATGTCTCCCCTCATTCTTCGTCTAACAAGTGAATGTAATTTAAGAGTCTTCAATCTTTCTTCATAAGAAATTTTTTCTAATGCTATGTATTAATTTAGTCATCCTACACTGAATGTTTTCTAACGAATTTATGTCAATTCTGTAATATGGAGACCAGAACTGAGCTGCATAATCTAGGTGAGGCCTTACTAATGATGTATAAAGCTGCAGTATGACCTCTGGACTTCTGATACTTACACTTCTTAATATAAATCCCAGTAATCTATTTGCCTTATTACGTATGCTTAGGCACTGCTGTCTTGGTTTAAGGTTGCTGCTCACCATAACCCCCAAGTCCTTTTCGCAATCTGTATGGCTAAGTTGTACATCATTTAACTTATAAGTACTAGGGTTATGGGCACTCCCAAGCTTCAGAACCTTGCATTTATCTACATTGAACTGCATCTGCCACTTTTCTGACCAAGAATAGAGTTTGTTTAAATCCTCCTGAAGTTCCCTAACATCTACGTTTGAATCAATTATCCTACCTATCTTTGTGTCATCGGCGAATTTGCTCATATCACTAGTAATTCCCTCATCAAGATCATTGATATATATTATAAACAACAACGGGCCCAAGACTGATCCCTGTGGAACGCCACTTGTTACAGATCCCCACTCGGATTTAACCCCATTTATGGACACTCTCTGCTTCCTGTCTGTGAGCCGTGACTCGATCCACGAGAGCACTTTTTCTCCAATGCCATGAGCTGCCACTTTCTTTAACAGTCTTTGGTGCGGAACTCTATCAAAAGCCTTACTAAAATTCAAGTAAATAATATCAAACTCTTTATCGTGGTCAACAGCCTTAAAAGCTTTACTGAAGAAAGTTAATAAATTAGTTAGACATGACCGGCCTCTCGTGAATCCATGCTGAGTATCATTAATCAAGCTATGCTTATCGAGATGGCTTCTTATAATCTCAGCTATAATTGACTCAAGTAATTTGCCTACAATTGAGGTCAGGCTTATTGGGTGGTAATTTGATGGTAACGACTTGTCCCCTGTTTTAAAAATAGGAATTACATTAGCCATCTTCCACATATCAGACACTACACCTGTTTGAAGAGATAAATTAAAAATGTTAGTTAATGGTTCACAGAGTTCCATTTTGCATTCCTTAAGAACCCTTGAAAAAACCTCATCAGGACCCGGTGACTTATTTTGCTTCAGTCTGTCTATCTGCTTCACAACCATTTCACTAGTGACTGTGATGTTTCATAATTTATCTCCTTCTGGTCCACTATAAAAATTAATTACTGGAATATTATTAGTGTCTTCCTGTGTAAAAACTGAGAGAAAATAATTATTTAAAATCGAGCACATTTCATTCTCTTTGTCAGTAAGATGCCCATAGTTATTTTTAAGGGGACCTATCTTATCTCTGACTTTTGTTCTATAGACCTGGAAAAAACTTTTTGAGTTAGTTTTAGAATCCCTAGCAACTTTAATTTCATAGTCCCTTTTAGCTTTTCTTATCCCCTTTTTAATGTCCCTCTTAATGTCAATATACTGATTCATAAGATGACCCTCACCTCTTTTGATACGCCTATAAATTCCTTTCTTATGCCCTAGTAGATATTTCAGCCTATTATTCATCCATTTTGGGTCATTTCTATTTGATCTAATTTCTTTATACGGGATAAACGTTCTTTGAGCCTCATGTATAGTGTTCAGAAAACTGTCACTTTAGTATGGTAAGACAATGTCTGGAGGTGAGAAGTGACTGGGGAGACACAGCGGTAAGTTCGACGCTCATAAGCCAATAAAAGCATTGAGAGGTGTTGCGAAATACCAGTAAAATATATGGAAAAAATGGACGTGAAACCATGTTCCAAATATTATCAGTGGTGGGGCGCTGGGCCTGTGAGTCTCGGGACCACAGTTCGAGCCTCCCGTCCATCCTTCTGTTCATTCGTTATCATACAATGTTACCATTGAATGAAATGATGATGATGGAAGAGGATGTACAAGGTGATATATAAAGAAAGATGATGTATACGGGGATATATAATGATTAGCAACAACAAGCCACATAATAGAAGTACAAAGCCACAGAGAAGATGAAAACAGCAGCCTATGTACTTCTGCCCCCCCCCAAAAAAAAAGTCAGGAGCCGAGGAGTAAACGATATTACCCAGGTTATTAACCAGAGTAACTAGAGTGGAAAATCCGAGTATCAGGCTAACACATGTTATCCAAGCAAGGCAGCCTCTTCACATGTGCGTTAGGTTCTGTTACCGTGGCTATATCCTCGTTACCCTCCTGTACTAACGGCATCATGTGACGATAGATAATTAACAATAAATAATTTGATAATTAACGAAGTAAATAATCTGATAATTAGCCTAAGTAAATAAGCACCAAAATAACTATTTAAATATAAAAGGGGTAACTAACAAAATAATGATAAGGTAATTAGTAGAGTAAATAATGAAGTGATTTTCTGAGTGAACGATCATTGATGAACCTCGGTTCGAACCACAAGCTCCAATAATGTTGGACAGGTAAATAACCATGCCACATATAAACTAATTAATGTAGATCTTAATACTACCGATTGCGAAAAGAATTTAGGAGTTCTGGTTAGCAGTAATCTAAAACCAAGACAACGGTGCATTAGTGTTCGCAATAAAGCTAACAGAATTCTTGGCTTCATATCTAGAAGTATAAATAATAGAAGTCCTCAGGTCGTTCTTCAACTCTATATATCCTTGGTTAGGCCTCATTTAGACTATGCTACTCAGTTCTGGAAAACGTACAGAGGAGGATGACAAAGACGATCCCATGTATCAGAAACCTTCCCTATGAGGATAGACTGAGAGCCCTGAATCTGCACTCTCTCGAAAGGCGTAGAATTAGGGGGGATATGATCTAGGTGTATAAATGGAAAACAGAAATAAATAAAGGTGATGTAAATAGCGTGCTGAAAATTTCCAGCCAAGACAGGACTCGCAGCAATGGTTTCAAGTTGGAAAAATTCAGATTCAGGAAGGATATAAGAAAGCACTGGTTTGGTAATAGAGTTGTGGATGAGTGGAACAAACTCCCGAGTACAGTTATTGAGGCTAAAACGTTGTGTAGTTTTAAAAATAGGTTAGATAAATACATGAGTGGGTGTGGGTGGGTGTGAGTTGGATCTGACTAGCTTGTGCTGCTGGGTACAGCGCTCTATCCTTGAGTGGGGATGACCAGACTGGGTGGGTCAGTGGGATAATCCGGGGGGTGGGTCATTGGTCTAATCCGGGGAGGGGGACATGGACCTGCTCCGCATGGGTCAGTAGGCCTGTTGCAGTGTTCCTCCTTTCTTATGTTCTTATGTTTCCAGTGGTGTGTGGAAACCTGTGTTTTGTGAGAGGAAAAGAGAGGAAGGGGAGGTGGGGTAGAAGGAAAGAGGGAGAGGTTAGAGAATGGTAGAGGGAGGGGAAGATTTAGGGAAGGAGGGAGGGAATATGACAGGTTGGATTCGTGTGACCTTGACCTGCTTTCTCTGGGTTGCCGTCTTCAGTAATAATAATAATAATAATAATAATAATAATAATAATAATAATAATAATAATAATAATAATAATAATAATAATAATAATAATAATATTTCTACAAGTACATGTACAAGGTATACAGTTCTAGCTGACATCAATGACTTACTACAATATAGAAAGCTGCTTGTTATGCAGATAATTTCTGAAAAATTAGGTCAATTTTGTTCCCAAGATGCGACCCACACCAGTCGGCTAACATCCAGATACCTATTTACTGCTAAATAAACAGTGACATCAGGTGTCTTAAAAAAAAAGCGTCCTAATATTTCCACCCGTTGTTCCGTTGTCTGACAACGGAACAATGTTCCGTTGTCAGACAACGGAACAATGCTCTTCTCCAGACTGAGGGACTGACCACCTCAAAACTTTAAGGGTGATGGACTGATTACATCGTCTTCAAGTATCTTCTGCTTCTATCAACTTTTCTGTACTCGACTGAAGAAGCCTACTGTGTAGGCGAAACGTTTCGAAATAAAGATACCTAACTGTTGCAATAGAGATAATTAGGAGGAAGGGTGGGAAACCTGTCATATGTGGCATTTTGCCAAGGAGAGGAGTTGGAAATGAATGGTTGTCCAGAGCAATTGGTGTCAATTGCTGGCTGGACAAGTACTGTAAGGAAAATGCGGTAACATTCATTGACAACTGGGACCTCTTCTATGGCAGAAATGACATGTATGCCAGGGATGGGGTTCACTTATCTAGGTGTGGGGTGGGAGCACTGGCCAACGCAGTGGAGGGAGCTGTTAGGTCTTTAAACTAGGAATAGTTAGTGGTATGGGTTTTGGCGGGAAAACTGTGAAGTCGCAGGGTAGTAACATGAGTACTAGGAGAACTAGTAATAGGCAAAATGAGGTGGATATTGGAAAGCCAGTGGCACTAATTGACAAGGACAGTAATACGTTTAGTGGAATAACAGAAAGGAGCAGGAATGATAAAGAGAAAGGAGGGTCCTTAAGTATATATTACACAAATAGTCGCAGTGCTAGGAATAAGATGGACGAGTTGAGACTAGTTGCTAGTGCAGGTAACATAGATGTATTTGCCATTACTGAGACGTGGTTTAATTCAAAAAGTCGGGACATGCCTGCAGAATGTCACATTCAGGGTTTTAAATTGTTCCAAGTAGATAGAAGTATCGGGAAGGGGGGTGGGGTGGCATTGTATGTCCGAGATCGCTTGAACTGTTGCATAAAAACGGGTATTAAGTCTGAAGTAACACATACAGAGTCTGTTTGGATAGAATTTTCAGAGGGGCATGAAAAATTAATTTTAGGTGTGATATATCGTCCCCCAAATTTAGATAGGGACCAAGGGAGACTACTATGGGAGGAAATTGTTAGGGCCACAAGGCACGATAATGTAGTAATTCTAGGAGACTTTAACTTTAGTCATATTGATTGGAATTTCTTGACTGGGAATTTAGAATCATACGATTTCTTAGAAGTAGTTCAGGATTGTTTTTTGAAGCAGTTTGTGACAGAACCTACAAGGGGAAATAACCTGCTTGACTTAGTTCTGGCAAACAATGAATCCCTTGTTAATAATTTAGAAGTTTCAGAGGAACTGGGTGCTAGCGACCACAAATCAATTACATTTAGAATTGAATGGAAGTATGATAGTAGGGATAACTCAGTAACAGTCCCAGATTTTCGCTTAGCAGATTACGATGGGCTTAGAGAACACTTATCATCTGTTGACTGGGGTAACGAAGAGAGCTATCAATATGACAGTTTTCTGAACACAATACATGCTGCTCAAAGAACGTTTATCCCTTATAAGGAAATTAGATCAAATAGAAATGACCCAAAATGGATGAATAATAGGCTGAAATATCTACTAGGGCATAAGAAAGGAATTTATAGGCGTATCAAAAGAGGCGAGGGTCACCTTATGAATCAGTATATTGACATTAAGAGGGACATTAAAAAGGGGATAAGAAAAGCTAAAAGGGACTATGAAATTAAAGTTGCTAGGGATTCTAAAACTAACCCAAAAAGTTTTTTCCAGGTCTATAGAACAAAAGTCAGAGATAAGATAGGTCCCCTTAAAAATAACTATGGGCATCTTACTGACAAAGAGAATGAAATGTGCTCGATTTTAAATAATTATTTTCTCTCGGTTTTTACACAGGAAGACACTAATAATATTCCGGTAATTAATTTTTATAGTGGGCCAGAAGAAGATAAATTATGTAACATCACAGTCACTAGTGAAATGGTTGTGAAGCAGATAGACCGACTGAAGCAAAATAAGTCACCGGGTCCTGATGAGGTTTTTTCAAGGGTTCTAAAGGAATGCAAAATGGAAGTCTGTGAACCATTAACTAATATTTTTAATTTATCTCTTGAAACAGGTATAGTGTCTGATATGTGGAAGATGGCTAATGTAATTCCTATTTTTAAAACAGGGGACAAGTCGTTACCGTCAAATTACCGCCCAATAAGCCTGACCTCAATTGTAGGCAAATTACTAGAGTCAATTATAGCTGAGATTATAAGAAGCCATCTCGATAAGCATAGCTTGATTAATGATACTCAGCATGGATTCACAAGAGGCCGGTCTTGTCTAACTAATTTATTAACTTTCTTCAGTAAAGCTTTTGAGGCTGTTGACCACGATAAAGAATTTGATATTGTTTACTTAGATTTTAGTAAGGCATTTGATAGAGTTCCGCACCAGAGACTGTTGAAGAAAGTAGCAGCTCATGGCATTGGGGGAAGGGTGCTCTCGTGGATCGAATCATGGCTCACAGACAGGAAGCAGAGAGTGTCCATAAATGGGGTTAAATCCGAGTGGGGATCAGTAACAAGTGGCGTTCCACAGGGATCAGTCTTGGGCCCGTTGTTGTTTATAATATATATCAATGATCTTGATGAAGGAATTACTAGTGATATGAGCAAATTCGCCGATGACACGAAGATAGGTAGGATAATTGATTCAAACGTAGATGTTAGGGAACTTCAGGAGGATTTAGACAAACTCTACTCTTGGTCAGAAAAGTGGCAGATGCAGTTCAATGTAGATAAATGCAAAGTTCTGAAGCTCGGGAGTGTCCATAACCCTAGCACTTACAAGTTAAATAATGTAGAACTTAGCCATACAGATTGTGAAAAGGACTTGGGGGTTATGGTAAGCAGCAACCTTAAACCAAGACAGCAATGCCTAAGCGTACGTAATAAGGCAAATAGATTACTGGGATTTATATCAAGAAGTGTAAGCAACAGAAGTCCAGAGGTCATACTGCAGCTTTATACATCATTAGTAAGGCCTCACCTAGATTATGCAGCTCAATTCTGGTCTCCATACTACAGAATGGACATAAATTCCTTAGAAAACATTCAGCGTAGGATGACTAAATTAATACATAGCATTAGAAATCTTCCTTATGAAGAAAGATTGAAGACTCTTAAGTTACATTCACTTGTTAGACGAAGAATGAGGGGAGACCTGATCGAGGTGTATAAGTGGAAGATAGGTATTAATAAAGGGGATATTAACAAGGTCTTGAGGATATCTCTCCAAGAGAGAACCCGCAGTAATGGGTTTAAGTTGGATAAGTTTAGATTCAGAAAGGACATAGGAAAGTATTGGTTTGGAAATAGGGTAGTTGATGAGTGGAACAGTCTACCTAGTTGGGTTATTGAGGCTAGGACTTTGGGTAGTTTCAAATTTAGGTTGGATAAGTACATGAGTGGGAGGGGTTGGATTTGAGAGGGACTTGCACATCGGAGCTTGTTTCTTGGGTGGCATTGAAAATTGGGTTGGTCAAATATTTGTTAGTGGGATGAATTGTAAAGGACCTGCCTAGTATGGGCCAACAGGCCTGCTGCAGTGTTCCTCCTTTCTTATGTTCTTATGTTCTTATGTTCTTATGTGTCTTACCTAACAATCTGTCGGTATTTTATACCATTTTAATGTTCAGGCAGGAGCTAAGACTCGACGCCTGCAACCACAAATAGTAATAAAGTTGGTAGAATTACATTCTACCATTAGTTGCACATTAGTTGCACTTGTGTCCTTTTACTTTACAACCACAAATAGGTTAGTACACACACACACACACACACACAAACAAACACACACACACACACACACACACACACACACACACACACACACACACACACACACACACACATACACACACAAACACACACACAAACACACACACACACACACACACACACACACACACACACACACACACACACACACACACAGCAGCTGAGGGAGAGGACAAAAAAGCGAAAGGAGCTAGGAAAAGAGACAAGGAGGGAACCAGCAGAGGTCTGTCAGAGCAGGACAGAACAGCAAGGGCAAGCACACACACAACTACTCTCAGAACCATACAACCTATCACACCATCCCAACACACCCTACAATCCATACCCACAGCCTCCACCCAACACCAAGCTATAGAACCCCACAGTATGCCACCAGGTCTCCCACCCTCACAGGCCCCCCAAACCACAGTGTTGGAAAGGAAACTGAAGGTATGGTACACAAACGCTGATGGAATAACAAATAAGTGGGAGGAGTGGCAAGAAAGAGTCAAAGAAGCATCACCGGACATCATAGCTCTCACAGAAACCAAGCTTACAGGTATGATAACAGATGCCATCTTTCCAACGGGATACCAAATCCTGAGGAAAGACAGAGGGAACAGGGGGGGTGGAGGAGTGGCGTTGCTGATCAAAAATCGCTGGAATTTTGATGAGCTGGAGAGAGAAGATAGCGGAGAAGAAAGTGATTACATAGTGGGAACACTTCACTCTGGAGGTCCCAAGGTGGTAATAGCAGTGATGTATAACCCACCACAGAACAGCAGGAGGCCAAGGCAAGAGTACGACGAGAGCAATAGAGCGATGGTTGACACACTAGCTAGAGTGGCCAGAAGAGCTCATGCATGCAGGGCAAAGCTCCTGATCATGGGTGACTTTAACCACAAGGAGATAGATTGGGAGAACTTGGACCCACATGGGGGCCAAGATACTTGGAGGGCTAAGATGATGGAGGTGGTACTGGAGAACTTCATGTACCAACACGTAAGGGACACTACAAGAGAGAGAGGAGAGGATGAACCAGCAAGGCTGGACTTAGTATTCACCTTCAGTAGTGCAGATATCGAGGACATCACATATGAAAGACCCCTTGGGGCCAGTGACCATGTGGTTGTAAGCTTCGAATACACAGTAGAGCTACAAGTGGAGGGAGAAGCAGGAAGGCCAGGACGAATGAAGCCAAACTACAAGAAAGGGGACTACACAGGAATGAGGAACTACCTGAACGGGGTTCAGTGGGACAGAGAACTGGCAGGGAAACCAGTTAATGAGATGATGGAATATGTAGCAATAAAATGCAAGGAGGCTGAGGAGAGGTTTGTACCCAAGGGTAACAGGAGTAATGAAAAAGCCAGGATGAGCCCATGGTTTACCCAAAGGTGCAGGGAGGCAAAAACCAAGTGTGCTAGGGAATGGAAGAAATATAGAAGGCAAAGGACCCAGGAGAATAAGGAGAACAGTCGTAGAGCCAGAAATGAATATGCACAGATAAGAAGGGAGGCCCAAAGACAATATGAAAATGACATAGCAGCGAAAGCCAAATCTGACCCGAAACTGTTGTACAGCCACATCAGGAGGAAAACAACAGTCAAGGACCAGGTAATCAGGCTAAGGAAGGAAGGAGGAGAGACAACAGGAAATGACCGGGAAGTATGTGAAGAACTCAACAAGAGATTCAAAGAAGTGTTCACAGAGGAGACAGAAGGGACTCCAGAAAGACGGAGAGGTGGGGCACACCACCAAGTGCTGGACACAGTGCACACAACCGAGGAAGAAGTGAAGAGGCTTCTGAGTGAGCTAGATACCTCAAAGGCAATGGGGCCAGATAACATCTCCCCATGGGTATTGAGAGAGGGAGCAGAGGCGCTATGTGTACCCCTAACAACAATATTCAATACATCTATCGAAACAGGGAGATTGCCTGAGGCATGGAAGACAGCAAATGTAGTCCCAATCTTTAAAAAAGGAGACAGACATGAAGCATTAAACTACAGACCAGTGTCACTGACATGTATAGTATGCAAAATCATGGAGAAGATTATCAGGAGAAGAGTGGTGGAACACCTAGAAAGGAATGATCTCATCAACAGCAGCCAGCATGGTTTCAGGGACGGGAAATCCTGTGTCACAAACCTACTGGAGTTCTATGACATGGTGACAGCAGTAAGACAAGAGAGAGAGGGGTGGGTGGATTGCATTTTCTTGGACTGCAAGAAGGCGTTTGACACAGTTCCACACAAGAGATTGGTGCAAAAACTGGAGGACCAAGCAGGGATAACAGGGAAGGCACTACAATGGATCAGGGAATACTTGTCAGGAAGACAGCAGCGAGTCATGGTACGTGGCGAGGTGTCAGAGTGGGCACCTGTGACCAGCGGGGTCCCGCAGGGGTCAGTCCTAGGACCAGTGCTGTTTCTGGTATTTGTGAACGACATGACGGAAGGAATAGACTCTGAGGTGTCCCTGTTTGCAGATGACGTGAAGTTGATGAGAAGAATACACTCGATCGAAGACCAGGCAGAACTACAAAGGGATCTGGACAGGCTGCAGAACTGGTCCAGCAATTGGCTCCTGGAGTTCAATCCCACCAAGTGCAAAGTCATGAAGATTGGGGAAGGGCAAAGAAGGCCGCAAACGGAGTACAGTCTAGGGGGTCAGAGACTACAAACCTCACTCAAGGAAAAAGATCTTGGGGTGAGTATAACACCAGGCACATCTCCTGAAGCGCACATCAACCAAATAACTGCTGCAGCATATGGGCGCCTAGCAAACCTCAGAACAGCATTCCGACATCTTAATAAGGAATCGTTCAGGACCCTGTACACCGTATACGTTAGGCCCATATTGGAGTATGCGGCACCAGTTTGGAACCCACACCTAGCCAAGCACGTAAAGAAACTAGAGAAAGTGCAAAGGTTTGCAACAAGACTAGTCCCAGAGCTAAGAGGTATGTCCTACGAGGAGAGGTTAAGGGAAATCAACCTGACGACACTGGAGGACAGGAGAGATAGGGGGGACATGATAACGACATACAAAATACTGAGAGGAATTGACAAGGTGGACAAAAACAGGATGTTCCAGAGATTGGACACAGTAACAAGGGGACACAGTTGGAAGCTAAAGACACAGATGAATCACAGGGATGTTAGGAAGTATTTCTTCAGCCACAGAGTAGTCAGTAAGTGGAATAGTTTGGGAAGCGATGTAGTGGAGGCAGGATCCATACATAGCTTTAAGCAGAGGTACGATAAAGCTCACGGCTCAGGGAGAGTGACCTAGTAGCGATCAGTGAAGAGGCGGGGCCAGGAGCTCGGACTCGACCCCCGCAACCTCAACTAGGTGAGTACACACACACACACACACACACACACACACACACACACACACAATCTTTAAAAAAGGAGACAGACATGAAGCATTAAACTACAGACCAGTGTCACTGACATGTATAGTATGCAAAATCATGAAGATTATCAGGAGAAGAGTGGTGGAACACCTAGAAAGGAATGATCTCATCAACAGCAGCCAACATGGTTTCAGGGACGGGAAATCCTGTGTCACAAACCTACTGGAGTTCTATGACATGGTGACAGCAGTAAGACAAGAGAGAGAGGGGTGGGTGGATTGCATTTTCTTGGACTGCAAGAAGGCGTTTGACACATTTCCACACAAGAGATTGGTGCAAAAACTGGAGGACCAAGCAGGGATAACAGGGAAGGCACTACAATGGATCAGGGAATACTTGTCAGGAAGACAGCAGCGAGTCATGGTACGTGGCGAGGTGTCAGAGTGGGCACCTGTGACCAGCGGGGTCCCGCAGGGGTCAGTCCTAGGACCAGTGCTGTTTCTGGTATTTGTGAACGACATGACGGAAGGAATAGACTCTGAGGTGTCCCTGTTTGCAGATGACGTGAAGTTGATGAGAAGAATTCACTCGATCGAAGACCAGGCAGAACTACAAAGGGATCTGGACAGGCTGCAGACCTGGTCCAGCAATTGGCTCCTGGAGTTCAATCCCACCAAGTGCAAAGTCATGAAGATTGGGGAAGGGCAAAGAAGGCCGCAGACGGAGTACAGTCTAGGGGGTCAGAGACTACAAACCTCACTCAAGGAAAAAGATTTTGGGGTGAGTATAACACCAGGCACATCTCCTGAAGCGCACATCAACCAAATAACTGCTGCAGCATATGGGCGCCTAGCAAACCTCAGAACAGCATTCCGACATCTTAATAAGGAATCATTCAGGACCCTGTACACCGTGTATGTTAGGCCCATATTGGAGTATGCGGCACCAGTTTGGAACCCACACCTAGCCAAGCACGTGAAGAAACTAGAGAAAGTGCAAAGGTTTGCAACAAGACTAGTCCCAGAGCTAAGAGGTATGTCCTACGAGGAGAGGTTAAGGGAAATCAACCTGACGACACTGGAGGACAGGAGAGATAGGGGGGACATGATAACGACATACAAAATACTGAGAGGAATTGACAAGGTGGACAAAGACAGGATGTTCCAGAGATTGGACACAGTAACAAGGGGACACAGTTGGAAGCTGAAGACACAGATGAATCACAGGGATGTTAGGAAGTATTTCTTCAGCCACAGAGTAGTCAGTAAGTGGAACAGTTTGGGAAGCGATGTAGTGGAGGCAGGATCCATACATAGCTTTAAGCAGAGGTATGATAAAGCTCACGGCTCAGGGAGAGTGACCTAGTAGCGATCAGTGAAGAGGCGGGGCCAGGAGCTCGGACTCGACCCCCGCAACCTCAACTAGGTGTGTACAACTAGGTGAGTACACACACACACACACACACACAAACACACACACACACACACACACACACACACACACACACACACACACACACACACAAACACACACACACACACACAAACACACACACACACACACACACACACACACACAAACACACACACACACACACACACACACACACACACACACACACACACACACACACAAACACACACAAACACACACAAACACACACACGAGCATAAAATTGGACGAATTGTCCAAACATAACTTACAAAAAAAAAAGAAAAATGCTGCAAACATTCATTTTGAAACCTAAATGAAATTTAAACTAAAATCCACATTATCCTGGAGGTCACAGCTGCGTGATGAGGCAAAACGAATTAAAGCAAATAAAAGAAAAATCTTTTCTAGCTCACATGTGCAAGTGCTAGAGGCAGATGATTTATTAATAAAACATATAAACGAGGTGAGAGATTAACGCTGACAGCAGCATATTTATGACCAATAAAAGAGAAAGATAAGTGAAATGACTAAAGACAGCAGGTGGAGAAAAAAAATTTAATAGGTCCCCTCTCTCTCTCTCTCTCCCTTCATTATCTGTGAAGCATTCTAGAAGGACGGCCATCTTGAAGGTCACCTGACTCTCTATGACGCTCAGTCATCCAAATATTCGTTACTGATACTAACAAGGTGATTATGATGCTGTTAATTGTGATGATATTTATTGAGGAATTTTTATGATTTATTATGATAATTTATGATTTATGACATTAGTAATTTATGATGATTGTGCGGTTGGTATATACTTGTTCATGAGACGGAAAGTAAAGGCTAGCAGTCCCTTCAGGTTGGCTTCGTCTTCGAGTAATATGCCAGTATGGTAGTGCCTCCCTGGATGGTTGCTCTCTAGGACCTGTTACCCGTAATGTGAATGAGACAAAGAAAAGACCAAAGAACTTAAGAGTTGAGGAGCACTGCAGCAGGCCTACTGACCCATACAAGCATACGTCCAACATGGAAATAAATGGTATAAAATACCGACACAATGGAAATATAAACACATTATACTGCATTTGTGTTTATATTTCCATACGTCCAACATGTTTGCCAGAGTGCAAAACATTGAACAAGCTTCCTTGTCACACTTATATGATGGTGACTGTGGTGCTCCTTTGAATGGTAGCTGTCTACCAGGTAATACAAGGTGGAGATGAGATAAATAGTTGCAAACGTTGTAGCTTATTAAAATATACGGAAGAGTCTTGTAAAAATTTAGCTATCACAAAATAGTTATGCTCGGATTTCCTTGAACAACTCTCCTGGTGCTCTGGACAGATCACTCCCTGGGAAAGAGTGACTTAAAATGGTTCTATGACAGACTTGAATATGAGTTTGCTTTCCCCCTCTCCTTCCCCCTGAGGGAAGTGGATGTATGCATTCCCGAGGGAAGCATGTGTGGCTGCCCTAAGGGAAGTGGAACCAAGTTTTCTCCTCCTGAGGAAAGGACGCAAGTCTGGTCCCCTCTCATAGAAATGGAGGTAGGTTTGGTGTTCCATTATGGAAGCAGAAGCCAATTTGGCCCTCCTGAGGGAAGTGGACACAAGAATTGCATCGATGACAAGTTAGAGAGATACCAGAGTTATTTTGGGAACGTCCCTTGTGCTTACCCACAGAGCATAGTTATCCCGTGGAGCCGTAGCACTTGTGGGAAATTATTACTTCTGGGTGTGTCCAGGGATCATCACCCACATTGCCAGGTCTGATGGCCTGATCAGTCTGCTTTCACTGCATGCAGTCCGATGCATGGACCACAGTCTAGCTGATCAGAGATATTTCTCTCTTGAAAGCAGTTACGTGTTAACTAGGAAGTCCTCCTGTGTTTAAGATGAAGTTTTAAGAGGCGCTTAAGTTCCCCCGTTTTCTATTACATGTTAATTTTCCCACTATAATCTACCTTGTCCATATTACTATCACATTTGTTTTGTCTGTTTCGTAAGGTGAAATCCAGGATCTTTTATTAACTCATGGTATAACTTAACAAATCTTTGATGACAATTGTGTTGCAGAGGTGTGTGTGAAGCTGAGACCTCTGCAACACAAAAGTCACCAAAGATTTGTTAAGTTAAACCCTGAATTAAGGAAAGATCCTGGACTTCACCTTACGAAACAGACAAAGCAAATGAGATAGTAATTATGGATAAAGTAGATTATAGTGGAAAAATTAGCATGTTAATAGAAGACGGGGGAACTTACGTGCCTCTTAAACCATTGATGCTTATTGAATGATCTCTCAGTGCACTGCATGCGCTCTTTCTTGCCACTGGAAGTGCTTTCTTCCTGTACTATGGCCTCGCGCTCTTATACGGAGTAATTCCAGTAAACTGGAGTGAAATCAGTCCCGCCAGCATCTTCCAAAGGGGTAGAAAATTGAAGATTTTGGGCATTCTCAGTAAATTACGTTTTCGAATTTACACGAGCAATGAAATTCTTCTGTTCTTTCTCTAGATCTAGAATTTCACCTAATCAAAATGGGGCTTTAAATGTTTAGCAATATTCTTATCTAGATAATTAAAGGTGTATAATAAGTTATAGCAATGAAGGTGTAACGGACAGTTCGATGCTAATAACCCACATGAAGGCAAAAATACAGACACGTGGACGGTTTAATTCGACCATCAGCTGAGGTCCTCTTCAGCAGAAATATGTGCCCTAAAATGTTTAATTATTGACTTGGCCTCTTTTGTTTTGAAGATGTTTGTTATCATGATTATCATTTTCTTGAACATAAGAACTTCCACCATAGTTACCCCTAGACTAGACTTGGTCACAGACCGGACAGAGGGGGCGTTGACCCCCGAAACCCTCCATGAGTATAGACTCCTTATAATGCTTTCGCCAGGAGATCCAGACAAAAATAGGAGCCAGACAGGGTGTTGGAGGGTAAGGGTGTGGTAGGGGAGGGTTTAAGGGTGAGGGTGTGTTGTAGCGGGGAGGGGTTGTTGGGTGGCGTGGTGATAGGGGCAGCGTGGGAAAGCCCAGTACGAAGTAGCGATATGAATGACTTCTTGGCTGGGTTCTCCGTCTTCGCTATATTAATGCATCAGATGCTGCTGCTGTACAGCACGTTAATTTGGCTCCCATCCGGCTTGGGTGGTTGGGTGATTGTTGTGGTTTAGAGGTGGGGAGTTGGAAGGGAGGTGTGGGGTTATATGAAGAGGTGAGGGCGGAGGTGTGTGGGTAGGGGCTTAGGAGGGGTGTGTAAGACTGTGTGAAAGGTTGTGTGGGAGGGGGTGTGAATGATTTCTCCCCCCCCCTCACATATGCATTGGTAAATATATATTGGTGAATTGGTGCTCAGTGCTTTATTTTTCCACCAAACTAACTTAGTGGTCCAGCCTCTCCATACTAAATTAACGTAATATAAACGTAACTGAATCCTGCCCAAAATATCAGCGTATGTTGGCAGAAATTTAGTTGACGTTGCTTATCATTACTGAAGTGTTTCGATATCTCAATGTTGAGGCTGGTTTTAGCGGATTTGTTACAACAATGAGTTTACACTATGTATAAGTATATATGTATTATTCCTAGATAATTTAATTGGTATGCAATTTGCATATAATTTTATTGAATAAGAATTTGTTTTCCTAAGCCATAATTATGATTAGATCTTCAGGATCTTATATTCTTCAGTGGTCACATGAACTTGCTTATATGTTGTGTGTACTTCAGGGCAGTTTTATTCCTCCTGTGTTTATTGGAGTTTTGAGGTTAACAAAGTTGTTTATGTTCTTGGTCTATCTTCACCATGAGCATCATGTACACCTTGGTAAATGAGACAATTTAACTGGAAGCGCAGCCTGCTGAAGAGGTTAGTATAAAAGAAATCCCGGCATCGTCCTAAGAAACACATGAAAAAAAAATAATAAGAGAAATACTCCTTGCTGAGGGCTTTATTTTCATCTCTAGAGTTCATAGTTAAAGTAGTGATTTCCAGAAACTGAAGAGAAGTTAGTCTATTTTCTTGTCGATGGAGAAGAGTACTACTGATCCGCGTAAATTTGACTTCAGTATGAGGAAACTGGTGATGGGCTTTTGTTGTCATTTATTTCCATCTGTGCCTCATGTTAAAGAAGAGAGTGAATTATGAGAGTTTGCGGCACCTCCCTCCGTCATTTCTTGTTCTTCTCCTTTCTAAACCGTGTAATTTTGGAAAGCAATTGTGCTCTTTCCTCGTAGCTGGCGGCAAGGTGTGACACAGGCAGTAAACTATCATCTGGCTTTGTCGAGTTTTCTATTCAAACTGCTAGAAAAAATAATGAACTTCAGGCAGGATTGGTTCGGAGAGCTGAATAACGCCATCTTTTCAAATGCGTTAGACTTAAGTTCCAGTCGACCTGAAGCCACTTGGTATGGGCGACTAGCAATATCTTGGAGTGCTTCGCCAAATGCCCTTGTACCAAGGCCGTATATATTGAGTTTGCAGAAGGCCTATAACATTATGTATAGGTTTAGCCTCCTCCATCATCTCTACGAAGCTGACTGTATATCGTGTAGCTACACAGAAGAAAGACGGAACGTTCCATATGCAGGTTGATGCTTACCCCTCGCGGGGCTTTACCCTGAAAAAGGGAGTCCCGCAGGGCAGCGTTTTGTGTCTAATGTGTTTTTCAGTAGCTGTAGATGGGCAGCATTGTCCCTGCTGGGTGAGGAACTCCCTCTAATGTTAATGACCTTACAGTTCACTACTTAGTGTTTCTCCTGAGGTGATCTGCGGCTGGCTTCAGCCCGCAGGTAGACACCAACGTGGGGGCCAGCCGCTGGCTTCAAGTGGCAGGCAGACACTTTAGTAGGGGCCTGCCACTGGCTCTAAGTGGCAGTTTAACACCATTGTGGGTTCCTGCCGCATGTGATCTTCTAGAACAAAGGTTGGCTTGTGTTCCACAAGAACTTGCATTGTACTGGATTTTGTGTTCCACGAGGACTTGTCTTCTACGAAAACCTTTGCCTAACTAGAGTCTATGTTCTACGAGAACCTGTGTTCTACGAGAACGTGTGTTCTATGAGGGCCACTGTTGAACACGATCTACATTCTCCTCACGTATCTTGACGACTGCACCATCTGGCGAGCTGGTGGAACCACCCACCACCCCCTGCTGCTACCACCACCACCACCACCATCACAACCACCACCATCACAACCACTACTACATCCACCACCACCACCACCACCATCACAACCATCACCATCACAACCACTACTACATCCACCACCACAATCATAACCACCATCACAACCACCACTACCATCACCTGTCTACAGTTCAACTTCCTCTTCTATCTCCCGAAAATAACCTAACCTGAACTCACCTCCACTCTTCTTTCTCTTCTCTCTCTTTCTCTCTCTCTCTCTCTCACTCTCGTCCTGTTAAGATGAAGAACATTCCTGTGTGAGCCATATAGGGAGCAGCTGCACCTGGTGTTATCTCTCCACCACATGTTGTTCTCGCTGTTAATGATCACTGTATCTTCCTCTTTCTTTCCCTTCTCTTTTTTTCTTTTTTTTTCTTTTCATTTCTGTTTCCTATTTTCTCCTACAGTGCGCAAATTAATTGGGACAGTGGTGAAATAAGACATTTATTTGGAAAATTAATGTTTATTTGAGAAATATACGGCAATGATAAGACAGGTAATTGATTTAATAAGAGATATGACTACCCTTTGTTTTTATAAGCATTGCTACATACTTTGGCATAGAGTCGACCAATGTTGAACACGTTTTCCACAATGGGAAGCAAATGAGTTGCCAGGAATGCCTTGTATTTGTCAGTGTTGATCGTTCCTCAACAATAACGAGCCGTCCAGGGCCTTTAGCAGTAAAACTACCCCAAACATCTTTTTAGGCGGGTGTTTTGGAGCTTGTTAAATGTGTCCATTCCGAAAAGCTTCACCTTTGCTTCATCTCACCACCACTGGTCCGTACCCACTCATGTGGTGACCATCCTTTAGGATCAGGTGCCCACCACAGACGTTTTTTCTTCATCTCACCAAGGAGCCTTTCAAGGAGCATTTTTCAAACAGTTGAAAAATCAACAATTACTCCAGTTGAAGCTAAATCTCTCTGTATATCTTTGCTAGTTTTCTTGGGATTCTTCACACTATTTCTTATGTTTAACATGATAACCTTATCATCGTGAGGTGTTGTCTTGCATTTCCTTTTACATCTTCCTCGACGTATCGCTCCACAATCACCGGTGTCATCAGCTCTCTTCAGAATCCCACCAACGGTTGACTTTACTAGGCTCAAATTTTAGGCGATCTGTTTGATACTCAAATCAGCATGATTTCTAAGAGCTACAGTACTTGCACACTTTCTAGGTGTAACATCCATCATGAATTTCAGCAATAATCATAAATTGAAGGGGAGAACTTGGCGAAATCACTTTCACTCACGGTGCACACTTGTAGGAATAGCCTTACAGAACAACAGCTGTTGTAGCACTGACGATAATCACAGGGTAACACTACTTTTGGGTATTGTAAACTTGTACAATATCCAGAAGAGGGTGTAGAACAGTTTCGTATTTGAAATATTACTGTTGACATAAGTTCTGCTGAATTTAATATTGACGATGACTAATTTTGGATGGTGAGTAAGCTACAGAGTGCAGTGTGCCATATATATATATATATATATATATATATATATTTATATTTTTTTTTTTTTTTTTTTTTTTTTTTTTTTTTTTTTTTTTTTTTTTTTTTTTTTTTTATCACACCGGCCGAGTCCCACCAAGGCAGGGTGGCCCGAAAAAGAAAAACTTTCACCATCATTCACTCCATCACTGTCTTGCCAGAAGGGTGCTTTACACTACAGTTTTTAAACTGCAACATTAACACCCCTCCTTCAGAGTGCAGGCACTGTACTTCCCATCTCCAGAACTCAAGTCCGGCCTGCCGGTTTCCCTGAATCCCTTCATAAATGTTACTTTGCTCACACTCCAACAGCACGTCAAGTATTAAAAACCATTTGTCTCCATTCACTCCTATCAAACACGCTCACGCATGCCTGCTGGAAGTCCAAGCCCCTCGCACACAAAACCTCCTTTACCCCCTCCCTCCAACCCTTCCTAGGCCGACCCCTACCCCGCCTTCCTTCCACTACAGACTGATACACTCTTGAAGTCATTCTGTTTCGCTCCATTCTCTCTACATGTCCGAACCACCTCAACAACCCTTCCTCAGCCCTCTGGACAACAGTTTTGGTAATCCCGCACCTCCTCCTAACTTCCAAACTACTAATTGACTTAAGAAATCGTAATGACACGATTGCAAATAAACCATACCCCCGGCCGGGATTGAACCCGCGGTCATAGAGTCTCAAAACTCCAGCCCGTCGCGCTAGCCACTAGACCAGCTAGCCACAATAAGATTCATCCAACTAGGTATATTTCTACACCATAGGAAAGTTAGCACAGGCACCTCTGTGACCACAAATGCAAGTTTTTACAGACGAATCTCCAGCTAGCGTGGCCGTGACGAACTCTAGCTCAAGTCCCTTCACTGCCGTCAACATGACTTAAGAAATCGTAATGACACGATTGCAAATAAACCATACCCCCGGCCGGGATTGAACCCGCGGTCATAGAGTCTCAAAACTCCAGCCCGTCGCGCTAGCCACTAGACCAGCTAGCCACAATAAGATTCATCCAACTAGGTATATTTCTACACCATAGGAAAGTTAGCACAGGCACCTCTGTGACCACAAATGCAAGTTTTTACAGACGAATCTCCAGCTAGCGTGGCCGTGACGAACTCTAGCTCAAGTCCCTTCACTGCCGTCAACATGACTTAAGAAATCGTAATGACACGATTGCAAATAAACCATACCCCCGGCCGGGATTGAACCCGCGGTCATAGAGTCTCAAAACTCCAGCCCGTCGCGCTAGCCACTAGACCAGCTAGCCACAATAAGATTCATCCAACTAGGTATATTTCTACACCATAGGAAAGTTAGCACAGGCACCTCTGTGACCACAAATGCAAGTTTTTACAGACGAATCTCCAGCTAGCGTGGCCGTGACGAACTCTAGCTCAAGTCCCTTCACTGCCGTCAACATGACTTAAGAAATCGTAATGACACGATTGCAAATAAACCATACCCCCGGCCGGGATTGAACCCGCGGTCATAGAGTCTCAAAACTCCAGCCCGTCGCGCTAGCCACTAGACCAGCTAGCCACAATAAGATTCATCCAACTAGGTATATTTCTACACCATAGGAAAGTTAGCACAGGCACCTCTGTGACCACAAATGCAAGTTTTTACAGAGGAATCTCCAGCTAGCGTGGCCGTGACGAACTCTAGCTCAAGTCCCTTCACTGCCGTCAACATGACTTAAGAAATCGTAATGACACGATTGCAAATAAACCATACCCCAGGCCGGGATTGAACCCGCGGTCATAGAGTCTCAAAACTCCAGCCCGTCGCGCTAGCCACTAGACCAGCTAGCCACAATAAGATTCATCC